>NC_072037.1:2469749-2519749 GCF_027791375.1 Indicator indicator
CTTTGTTCCATTCCCCCCAGTCCTGTCAATCCCTGATAGCCTAAAAAGTCCCTCCCCAGCTTTCTTTTAGCCTCCTGCAGATCCTGGAAGATCACAGGAAGTTCTCCTCTGAGCCTGCTCCATCCCCTTGGTCTTCTCTTGTGTGCTTAGCAGTGGAGTGAGCAAAGATGAACTGCTTGAAAGAGTGCAGTGCAGAGCCAGGAAGATGATGAAGGCAGTGGAACAGGAGGGACAAGAGAGCCTGAGGGGGCTGAGTGCTCTTTAGCTTGGAGAGGAGCCTGAGAGGTGACCTCATTGCTGCTGATAAAGATGTGCAGGATGAGTGCCCAGAGGCTGGAGCCAGGCTCTGCTGGGTGATGCCCAATGCCAGCACAAGGGGCAGTGGTGGGAGCTGAGACAGAGGAGCTTTGTAGTGGCTTCTCCTGAACACCAGCAGAAGGGGCATGAAAAGCTCCTGTCCTGCTGAGAGGACTCGAGCTGGCCAACACCCCTGGGGTGCTGGGGGCCTGAGCTCAGGAAATGTTAGCAAGAGGCACCTGTAGGTCTCCCTGGAGCCTTCTCTTCTCCAGGCTGCACAACCCCAACTCTCTCAGCCTGGCCTCCCAGCAGAGGGCTTCCAGCCCTGCCAGCATTGCTGTGGCCTCCTCTGGCCCTGCTCCACCAGGTCCCTGTCTGTGCTGTGCTGAGCACTCCAGAGCTGCCCCAGCACTGCAGGGGGGGTCTGAGCAGAGCACAGCAGAGGGGCAGAATCCCCTCCCTGCCCCTGCTGCCCACACTGCTGGGGCTCAGCCCAGGACAGGCTGAGGCTGGGGCTGGACTGGCAGTGCTTGGTGCTGCCTCATCTCCAGTTCTCCCCCTCCTGTCCTCCCTGCCCAGCTGGGAGAGGAGCAGAGCCATGGAACACCATTGCAGCTGCAGCACCTTCCCCAGCCAGCTGCACGGTGCCATTGTGCTCTGCCTCAGTTTCCCTCCCTGCTCTCATCTGGCACCCATCTCACAGGGCACCCTCTGCACCCCCAGGGGCTGCCCTCACTGCCACTTGGCCAGGGCCACCTGAGCACCTAATGACTTGGTTCTAGTCAAATGTGGAGCTGTGTCCTTCCCACCCTGCTGGGGGTGAGACCAGGGGTAAGGGATGCTGGGGACAGCACAGCTGTGAGTGTGTCCTTGTCCCCAGGCTGAGTGAGACCCCTTGGCTGGGGGTGCTTCAGGGCAAAGCTGATGCCCACAGAGCTGCTGCTGGGGAGGAGGTGGCTGGTTGGGACATCCTAGACACCCAATGTGACAACTCTGTGACAGTCATGTGCTGGGACAGGGTTGTGGCTTCCCTGCTCTCTGCATTCTGTCTTGGGCTTCAGCCCAGGATGCTCACTTACAGCAGTGAGGAGCCCAAGGGGAAAGAACAGGCCTTGGGGTGCCTCCCCTTAGCTGCCTCTTGGCCAGATCCTGCACCAGCACCATCCTATGCCCACTGCAAGGACTTGCTCTCTGGGTCCCAAACCCACCCAGTGATGCCAGGACCTGTGCCCACTGCAAGGACAGGCTCTTGCTGTGTCTTACCCCAGCCAAGCTCAGAGAAAATCCTGTTGATGCTGCAGTGGTGCTGTGCCATTTACTCCTTTCCCTCTGATTGCTGCCACACATCATCTCTGCTCTGTCTCCTGCAACTCCTTGGCCACTGCTTGCCCAGGGGCAGGACTTTTTGTGCCAGAAAGGAAATGGCTGCAGATCAGAGCCTCTTGCCTGCACCTAGGATGTGCCTGTCCCACATCCTTCTGCTGTGTCCCTGCTTTCACCCATGGGCAGCAAACCACTCATGTTAGAGGCTGCTTTAATATCTCCAGTAACTCACAGAATCATAGAATGGGTTGGGTTGGAAGGGACCTTAAAGCTCATCCAGTTCCAACCCCCTGCCATGGGCAGGGACACCTCCCACCAGCCCAGCTTGCTCAAGGCCTCATCCAGCCTGGCCTGGAACCCCTCCAGGGAGGGAGGCAGACACAGCCTCCCTGGGCAACCTGTGCCAGTGTCTCCCCAGCCTCACTCTCAACAATTTCTTCCTCATCTCCAGTCTCAATCTCCTCTGTCCCAGCTCAAAGCCATTGTTCCTCATCCTGGCACTCCCAGCACTTGTCACAAGTCCCTCCCCAGCTCTCCTGGAGCCCCTTCAGGTACTGGAAGGCTGCTCTGAGGTCTCCCTGCAGCCTTCTCTTCTGCAGGCTGAACAGCCCCAACTCTCCCAGCCTGTCCCCACAGGGGAGGTTCTCTATTCCTCCGATCATTTCGTGGCCTCCTCTGGCCCCTCTCCAGCAGCTCCAGGTCCTTCTTGTGCTGGGGGCACCAGAACTGGAGGCAGTGCTGCAGGTGGGGTGTGAGCAGAGCAGAGGGGCAGAATCCCCTCCCTCACCCTGCTGGTCACACTGCTCTTGACTCCTTGTCTTCACAGCATGGAAACCCAGGAATCATTGAAGGTGCAATGGGATGGATGGATCCTCAGGGAGAAAGAGACTGAAGTGCTCCAGGACAAGTCAGAATGTCCCCAAGCTTGGGAGGGGGAGGCTGTCCCAGGCTGGGTGCTGTGGGGAGGAGATGGAGCCCTTCCATGCTGACACAGAGCTGCCCCTGGTGTAACATCCCTGCTGTGCTCCCCTCTCTGTTCCTTGAAGTCCCCAATGTGCCATCAGCCAAACCAGTGATGGAGCAGCTGGAGAGGGCTCAGTGGAGGGACCCTGTGTGTGGGAACAGTGTACAGGTCTGATTAAAAAGGGCATAAAACGCTGGGAGGGCTTGCTCAGGACTGGAGCAGGCTCTTAGTCCTCCAGGATGTGAAATTCAACTTTCCCCTGGGCCTCTTCCTGCTCTGACTTTAGCCCAGAGGGCAGCAGAGCCCCAGCCTTCAGCAGCAGCCTGGGAGCAGGTGAAGTCACTCCTGGAGCTAGAATATCTCCCAGGTGAGTGGCCCCTTGAGGAGCCCCTTGGGTCCCAGACCACTTTGTGTTCATGGGCAAGCAGTAAGTAGTGACTTTGCAGCCTCCAGAGGCAGGAGGGTTGAAGGGGGGTGGGATTGAAGGTGTCCCAGCCTTGCTCCACCATGCAGGAGGAAAAAGAGTGATGCCCATCAGCCTTGAGATGGTGAAGGGGGTTGCAGAGACAAATCTGTTCCTTACAAGAAGCTTTGACTGCCAGATTTTGGGAAGCTGAAGAGAAGGCTGCTGGAGGGATGTTTTATCCCACCCCAGAGAGTAAAACAGGGAACAGTGTAGGGGATGCAGAGAGGGGCAGGAGTGGCCCAGGGCAATGTCTTCTGGGGGCTGAGGCTGGCTGTGCCATCAGCTCCAGCTGGCATGGGGAGGGTCCTGGGAACCAGCTCGGGATGTGTTGGGGTGTCCACAGCCACGCTGGGGTGCTGGAGCCCCTCAAGATGGGGTGGAGGCTCAGACCTGGGGGTGCAGCCCCCCCTGTCTCCATGCATATGGGGGCTGCCACGTGTGGCTGTGCCAGTCTGGCCTCGGGCTCTTCTGCCTTGTGCCATAGGTTTGGCTGTTTGGTTTTGGCTGCTGCTCAGCTCAGGCAGGATAAATCCATAGGCACAGTAATGTCCTCAGGTGTGCTGGGCAGAGAAAGTCCCCAGAGGTAGGTGATGGGGGGGGGGGGGGGGGGGGCTGCAATGTCAGCTGACCCCAGGGCAATGCTGGGAGAGGCTCCTGGGGTTTGGGCAGTGAAAGAAGCTGCATTTCAGCCTTGGAAGCATTTGGAGGGGCTCATGCTGGGGGCAGGGGTTGAGCCCCAGGATGGGACAGTAACTCCTGGGTGGTTGTTGTCATCACAGAAGAGCAAATTTCCATTAGCTTAATCTCTGCTGGGTGGGGCTGAAAACCAGCCTGGATGGGGATACTCTGCTAGGGAGCAAAACTAATTCCTTTTGAACCAATCTTCTTGCAAAAGGGGTTAAATGAGCCCAAAATAAAGGGTTTAGCTTCGGGCTCTTGCTCCCCAGAACAAGGGAGCTCCTAGGGCTGGTAGGTTTGCTTTAAATTCCCCCTCCCGAGGAAGGGGAACCTTCTGGTTTAGCTTTGCAGGCTACGAAAATGAGTTACAGCCTCTGCAACTCTCCTACCCCAGCACTTGACTGCACCCAGCTGCTTCACTCTGGGTTAACTCAAAGTCAGCTCTTGCCACAATTTGCCTTTTGCTTGTGCACAAGGCTGCAGTAAGATGTTTTGCTTTAAAGCAAACCAAAGCTTTTGCCCCCAGAATATCTACCCAGCTGCACCTCAGGCACCACACAGCACCTCTTCAGGGCAGCTTTATTCTGTGTATCTAAGGCCAAACCCTTCAAGCTTTAAGAACTGACTTAAAAGCTTTTTTTTTTTTGTTGCTGTTCCCTGCCACCACCTTTAAAGTTCCAGCTCCTGCCAGCACATGACTGCAAGGAGGTGACAATGCTCCTGCAGAGAAAAGCAACTTTTTGGGTCAGCACCAACATCAAAACCACCAACAAAGAGCCTCCCTTTAGTTATTTTTTTTATTCATTTGTTTAATCCTCTTTTATTTTTTCCTTTGGAGGGAAACAAACCCCCCTCATGACAGAGGCAAAACAGAGTCATGCTGGTTTGCACAGCCAGGCTGGCAGCAGGGAGGGCTCAGTACGAGCAGGGAGGGAAGTGAAAAAGCTTTTTGCATTTGTGTAAGGGGGCAGAACTGAGTTGCCAAACAGGATACAGGCTGAGAAACCAGCTGGGGGAGGAGGCTGTGGCCAGCCGGCCCCGTCCTGCTCGGCGCCATCCTGTGCTGGGGGTTGTGATCCTCTGCTCTGCCCTGCTGAGGCCCCACCTGGAATACTGCATCCAGGTCTGGGCCCCCAGTGTAAGAGGGACAGGGGTCTGTGGGAGGAAGTCCAGCAGAGAGCTATGAGGATGATGAAGGCTCTGGAGCACTGCCTGATGAGGAAAGGCTGAGAGCCCTGGGGCTGGTCAGAGTGGAGAGGAGAAGACTGAGAGGGGATCTGATCAATGGCTATAAATAGACTGAGAGAGGATCTGATCAATGGCTATAAATAGACTGAGAGGGGATCTGATCAGTGGCTATAAATAGACTGAGAGGGGATCTGATCAATGGCTATAAATAGACTGAGAGGGGATCTGATCAGTGGCTATAAATAGACTGAGAGAGGATCTGATCAATGGCTATAAATAGACTGAGAGGGGATCTGATCAGTGGCTATAAATAGACTGAGAGAGGATCTGATCAATGGCTATAAATAGACTGAGAGGGGATCTGATCAATGGCTATAAATAGACTGAGAGGGGATCTGATCAATGTCTGTAAATATCTGAGGGCTGGGAGTCAGGAAGGAAGGGACAGGGCCAGGCTCTGCTCACTTGTGCCCTGGGATAGGACAAGGGGCAATGGATGGAAACTGCAGCACAGGAGGTTCCACCTCAACATGAGGAGGAACTTCTGCACTGTGAGGGTCACAGAGCCCTGGAACAGGCTGCCCAGAGAGGTTGTGGAGTCTCCTTCAATGGAGACTTTCCAGCCCCATCAGGATGTGTTCCTGTGTGACCTGTGCTGGATTCTCTGGTCCTACTCTGGCAGGGGGGTTGGACTGGATGATCTTTGGAGGTCCCTTCCAACCCCTAACATCCTCTGATCCTGTGATCCTACTGTCAACAAACAGAAGTTCATATTTTTGGTGCTTCACTGCTCTTTCATTCATAGAATGGGTTAGATCAGAAGGGACCTTAAAAGCCATCTAGTTTCAAGCCCCCACCATAAGCAGGGACTCCTTCCACCAGACCAGGTTGCTCAAAGCCCCCTCCAACCCAGCCTTGCTTTTGAGACTGCTCAAAGCACTTTGTTGCTACAGGAGATGGAATCTGGGGATGTAGTTTTGTTGGAATTAATGCTGTCAGTCCAAAAGCTCCCCTGGTTTTGTGTCCCAGGACGCTGGCTGGAGCCCAAGGAGGGATGTCACATGGTGATGACAGGACCTTCAGTCCCATCCCCAAAGCAAAGAGCTGGGAGCTGGGTGAGACCCCTGTGGGGCAGAGCTTCCTGCTGTGGTGTGGGGAGTTCCAGCTTGTGGTTTCCTTCTCTAAAGAGATGAGAAGGAACTTCTCCCTCTGAGTCACAGTTCACAGGGTCCATCTCAGCAAGATCAGATCCTTCTCACTGGCCAGGAAACCCTCAGGCCCCAGCCCCACTGGGGCAGCCCTGCTTTGTGGCTCCTGCAGGCAGCCTTTCCTCCCCAGCTCTGAGCTGTGGGTGACCCAGAGGAAGGCTTGGGTGACATTTAGGCCAACCATTTGCCTATCTAACAGACTTGGTGCTCCAGCTCCTGCAGAGCCACCCTGTGCTGCTTCTCCTGCACTGACAACCTGCAAATTGCAGCTGCTTGGCTGGGAATCAGCCCCTTTTGCTTTGGCTTCCCAGGGTTGTGCATGTGCCATGTGCTCTCCCTTTTTCCCCCTCCAGTTTCTTTCCTGCAGCCTGAAGTGACCACCAGGGGATTAAAAAAGAAATCCAAATGAAAACCTTGCAGGAGGAAACTGCTTGGGGTTTATGCCTTGGTTTCAGTCTGTCTGTGGAGCTGGGAGCTCAGGACAACCCATGGCAGTGTCCCTGCTCAGAGGCCTTTCTGCTGCCTGTTGGGAGCAGCCTTGCCCTGATGGATGCACACACATCCCTCCAAAAAACATTTGTAAGAGCTTCTTGCAAACAGACCCCAATGCAGAATCTCTGCTGCCAGGGAACTTGGGCTCACTCCAGACCCCAAGGCTGGAGGGGATTCTCTGGCTTCACAAAGTGGTTTCTCTGTGACCTTAGAGCAAGTTCCTCACTCCTCAGTGGCAGTAGGTGTTGCAAGGTGTTGTCTTCCCATTGCCAAGAGGAGACTTTGCTTCCCACAGCGCCCACGGGAGAGGTGGATGTGGGAGGCTGCCCTCCAAACCAGCTGAGCAAGGAACTACCAAAACCAGCCTGGGTGGCACGTGGAGGAAGGAGCAAAACTTTGCCACACTGGCATTGAGCTACTCCAGGAGGAGCTTTATCTCTGGCTGTGAAGATAGGGAGGCAGCTACACTTGCACCAGGCAAAATACCCCCTTGTGTGTGCATGAAGGCTGAAGGACAGCAGGGACCTGCTTGAAATCCCTCCTCACCTGCTCCAGAGCAGGGTTTGAAGCCTCCACTGTGCCCAGGGAGAGGTCCTACCATGAGCTTCTTCTGCCTGGACTGGGCTGGCTCTGGTGAATCTGGAGTCACCTGCGGGTTGAAGCTCTCCCAGGGGGACAGAGGAGAAAAATTATGGTTTGGAGTCTTGGGGCTCCTCTTGGGACAGGAGTGAGTGGGGCATTGGCTGGGCTCTCCTGTTGCTGGCTTTGCCAGTGTGTGCTGGGGAAATGGGTGGGATGAGCCTGAGTGGGACGATCCCAACCTTCAGGAGGGACATGGGTTGGTGCTGGGCACTTTGGTGCCCACCAAAGTGCTGTCTAAGTTGGGATCCACAGGCATGTTCTGGTGTGCCAGGCATGCAGAATGATGGGGGGGGGGAGGGGGTGCATGCAGCTATGTGTCTGTGTGTGTGCAGAAGAAGGTGCATGGAGACAAAGTGGCTTGGGAGCAAACTTCTAGGCATGAGGAGATTTGCTGTTGCTTAAATATGTTTGAACTGTAAAGGCAAACTGTCAGCTCAGGGGTTTGGTAGGAAAAGTGCAGATGTGACCATCCACTGGGGACAGGGAAATGTCAACACAGCTCTTCCTCCCCGAGCACGATGCTGAGTGGTCTCTACTAAACCCTTCAGCACTGATCCGACCCA
Source organism: Indicator indicator (assembly GCF_027791375.1). Taxonomy (NCBI): domain Eukaryota; kingdom Metazoa; phylum Chordata; class Aves; order Piciformes; family Indicatoridae; genus Indicator; species Indicator indicator. The sequence goes on from NC_072037.1 coordinate 2,477,571, forward strand.
CCCTGGCCTCCTCCTGATGCATCCCAGCACAAGCAGCATCCCCAGAGAGTCACTGCAGACCTGCTGGGCCATGCACACCCACTGCTGCCCTTTCTTCACAGCCTCCCCCTGGCCAGGGAAAATGGCCTGCAGGCAGAAAATTCCCACCCAGCCCCTCTAATCCCTTTATGGTGTTTGTGGCGGGCTCCCCCGTGCCGACCCTGCTCTTTGCCTTCCCTCTAATCTCTCTGTCAAACACTTGGGGCAGGAGGCAAACCACTGTGGGTTGTTCAGACCTGAACTGGGAGAGGAACTGCTCTCACCTGGGGCTCCACAGCCCAGGGCTCTGGGAGATGCTTTTGGGGTTTAACAACCTCAGTTTGGAGCAGCATCCTGAATCCTGGAGCAGAATTGGGAGTCAAAACCAAACCTCTCTTCCCCAAATCTCTGCTTTCAAGAGATTTCTCTTTGCCTCTCTACTCTTTCCCACCTGGAGTGCTGTGTCCAGCTGTGGGGTCCCCAGCACTAGAACATGGACATGCTGGAGCAGGTCCAGAGGATGGCCATGAGGATGATCAGAGGTCTGGAGAACCTCTCCTACAAGGACAGGCTGAGAGAGTTGAGGCTTTTCAGCCTGGGAAAAGAAGGCTCCAGGGAGACCTTAGAGCTGCATTTCAATATCTGAAGAGGATCTACAGGAGAGCTGGGGAGGGACTGCTCAGAAGGGCTGTGGGCATAGGACAAGGGGCAGTGATTTGAAACTGGAGCAGGGGAGATTAAGGTTGGACATCAGGAGGAAGTTCTGGTGAAATACTGGAACAGGTTGCTCAAGGAAGTTGTGAAGGCTCCATCCCTGGAGACATTCAAGGTCGAACCTGATGGAGCCCTGAGCAACCTGATTGAGTTAGGGAAGACCCTGCAGACTGCAGGGGGATTGGGCAGGATGACCTTTGAGGGCCTCTTCCAACCCAATGCATTCTGTGATTCTGTGCCCAGGGATGATTCCTCCTAGGTAGGTGTGTGGAGGGATGTGACAGGCAAAGCTGAAAGGTCCCCAGCTCCAATCCCCTGCTCTTCTTGGAGCACCACCAGCTTGTAGGTGGGGTGAAGGTGTTAGAAGTCACCCCAGGAGGTGGGTTAGTCCCTGTTTAACCCCTTCTGGGTAAAGCTTGCTGTGTTTCAGAAGGTTTTCAACCTGGAAATTTTTAGAAGCCTTTTATTGTTCCTCTTAAAGCAAAGGTCTTGGGTGTATTCTGGCAAGGCTGGAAAACACTTGGGCTGATAAGGCCTCAAAGTCAGAGAGATAAAAACTGAAAGTATTTAGGTACTGGGCAGCCCTCCTCAGGAGAGCTCTCCAGGCATTGCTGGCTGCAGGCTGATGGCTAGCACCCCAAAGAAAGGGCTGGGCAAGGGAGATTCTTCTCACCCTCTGCTCTGGCCTGGTAAGACCACACCTGGAGTATTGTGTCCAGTTTTGTGCTCTCCAGTTCAAGAGAGAGAGGGATCTGCTGGAGAGAGTCCAACACAGAGCCACAAGGATGAGTGGGGGACTTGAGTATCTCCCCTGTGCAGGGAGATTGAGAGCCCTGGGGCTGTTTAGTCTGGAGAAGAGAAGGAAGGCTGAAATAGGATCTGATCAATGCCTATCAACACCTGAGGGGTGGGTGTCAAGTGGGGGGGACACAGCTCTTTTCAGTGGTGCACAGCAATAAGACAACGGATACAAACTGGAACAGAGAAGGTTTCAGCTCAACATGAGGAGAGACTTCTTTCCAGGGAGGGTGACAGAGCCCTGGAGCAGGCTGCCCAGGGGGGTTGTGGAGTCTTCTCTGGAGTCTTCCCAAACCCACCTGGATGCATTCCTCTGCAGACTACCCTGGGTGATCCTGCTTTGGCAGGGGGGTTGGACTGGATGATCTCTGGAGGTCCCTTCCAGCCTGTAACATTCTGTGATTCTGTGAGCAGCCGTGTCACATCCTGCAGCACCCTGCAGCACGGCCTGCAGCTGCCAGGCAATCCCTGAGGGTACCAGGATGGCATCTCAGCCACCGTGGTGGAGGCACTGGTTGGCTGTGCTGTGGCAGCAGAGCAGACTCAGCTTCTCTTCCTTTCTGTCCTTATCTCGAGGACCCCTCTGTGCCGTGCCGCAGCTCGGAGCGCTCTTCAGCAAAGTCCTCCTGCAGATCTAATCTGTGACCTTCTAGTTCTACAAGGACAGCCCTGCTCCCTTCCTGCCTCCATCTCCTCTGGCCACCTGACCTTGGGCCAGTCACTGATTCCCCGGGCTGGGTGCCTCGTGGTGGTTAATATTTACTGTACCCGGCGGGGAGGGGAGCGGGCAGGAGCCTGCTGAGTGCTCAAGGCAAAAACATGATTGAAGAGGCTGAAGGATCCAGGAGTGACTTGTGTGTGGTGCTGCTGCTGGAACGTAGAGGTGATGCCACAGCCATGGTTGTGGTGAGGTCAGACTCGATCCTGGGCAAAACCCAGTGGGCAGGTGCCCAGCTCTGTGTGGCAGAAATACTTCCTCCTGCCGACTAAAATGCCCTTTGACATGAAATAATTGAGTGTGGTGCCTTGGCTGTGGTGTTTGGGCAGGGCTAGCACCCTAGTCATGCACCCACAGGCTGGTGTCCCCCCTGCCACCCCTAAACAGCTGCAAACAGAGGGTGTTTGCCCTGCTGGGGCTGGCTGGGCTTTGACCAGGTGAGGGATTATCGATGTTTATTCTGTCATCCCCATGTGGCTATTTTGGTGCTCAGCGGTTCCAGCCGTCCAAAGAGGAGCAGGTGAGCACTAACACAGCCTGAGCTGGGGCTGTTCCTCCATGGGCTTGAGCCCACTCGTGCTTTGAGATGTTTCTGCAGAGCTGGGCACATCCAGGAGGGAAGCTGGGAATAAAAGGAGGCTCTGCCATACCCAGCTGACTCAGAGGGGTGCAGGGTCTTGGCTGAACCTTAGCATCTCACCTGAATATTAATGTCTCACTTGAACCCTAACATCTCACCTGAACCTTAGCATCTCACTTGAACCTTAGCATCTCACTTGAACCTTAACAACTCACTTGAACCTTAGCATCTCACTTGAACCTTAGCATCTCACTTGAACCTTAGCATCTCACCTGAACCTTAACATCACACTTGAACCTTAGCATCTCACCTGAACTGTTGCTGATCCTGCTGGCTGCTGTGAAGGATGTGATGCAGCAGGCTTTGCAGAGGTGGTCACTTCTTCCTGGGCTGGGTTTATGATGATTCCCAAGAGGTGCAGGTCCAGGCATCCTGGCCTGTATCAGCAATAGTGTAGCCAGCAGGTCAAGGGAGGTTATTCTTCCCCTGTACTCAGCCCTGGTCAGACCACACCTTGTGTCCAGTTCTGGGCTCCTCAATTTAAGAGAGATGTTGAGGGACTGGAAGGTGTCCAGAGAAGGGCAACAAAGCTGGGGAGGGGTCTGGAACACAAACCCTATGAGGAGAGGCTGAGGGAGCTGGGGGTGTTCAGCCTGCAGAAGAGGAGGCTCAGGGCAGACCTCATTGCTCTCTACAACTACCTGAAGGGAGGTTGTAGCCAGGTGGGGGTTGGGCTCTTCTCCCAGGCACCCAGCAGCAGAACAAGAGGACACAGTCTCAAGCTGTGCCAGGGGAGGTCTAGGCTGGGGGTTAGGAGGAAGTTCTTCACAGAGAGAGAGAGATTTGCCATTGGGATGTGCTGCCCAGGGAGGTGGTGGAGTCTCCATCCCTGGAGATGTTCAAGAGCAGCCTGGGTGAGGCACTTAGTGCCATGGTCTGGTTGATTGTTTAGGGCTGGGTGCTAGGTTGGACTGGATGATCTTGGAGGTCTCTTCCAACCTGGTTGATTCTATGATTCTATGATTCTATGATTCTATGATTCTATCTCTGTCCTCCCTGCTTTCCATGAAAGCTCAGGACCAGCCCCAAAGATGCGGCTCTGAGCAACCTGCTTTAGTTGAAGAAGTCCCCACTCACTGGAGGGGGAGGTTGGACTAGCTGACCTTTAAATGTCCCTTCCAATCCAAACTACTCTATAATTCTATGGTCCCTGGGGCTCCAGCTCCCCGAGCAGGACAGGGATGGGTGCACAGGGCCAAGGAACTCAGCAGAGCTGTGAACACCTCCGTTGCTCCTGCTGGCTCAGCACCTGTTGCAACACCTCTGGGAAGTGCTGCTGCACACCCAGGGGCTTCCTCCTGTGCTGCCACCCTGCTTGGAACAAATTCAAACAGGAAGGAGGAAACTCTGAGCTTTGCAACCAAGGTGCCTGCCTTTGAGCTGCACCCCAGTTTCAGCTACAGGGGACCCTGTTTGTCACCCAGGCAGCATCAAGGAGATGGGTGACACTAGAACTAGGACTAGGACTAAGACTAGGACTAGGGGGAATAGATCCAAGATAGAGGAGGGGAGAGTTAGATTAGACATCAGGAAGAAATTCTTCCCCAGGAGGGTGGTGAGACTCTGGAACAGGTTGCCCAGGGAGGTGGTGGAAGCCTCATCCCTGGAGGTTTTTGCAGGCCAGGCTGGATGTGGCTCTGAGCAACCTGCTGTAGTGCGAGGTGTCCCTGCCCATGGAACTGGATGATCCTTGAGGTCCCTTCCATTCCTGACAATTCTGTGATTCTGTGACACAGAGGAGACTTGAGTGGCTCTGTCACTGCTGCTGTGGGGAACCTCAGGCACATTCCTGGGTGCCAAAGTCCTTTGGAGGAACTTTGCTCAGGGCAGCACCCATGGTCAGTGGGGTAGGTGACGTCCAGGCAGCCCACAGCCTGCTGCCATTGATGTCACCACCCAGGGATCAGAATTGCTAATTAAGTTTTGCTTCTCTCATTGCCAATCTCATTTCCTGGTTCTTGTGCAATCGTGGATGCTTTCAGGTTTCTTCCTGGTTGTTGATCCACCTGTGGGACCAAAACACCTTCAGAAGAAAAGCAGAACTGGGGGTTTGGGGTCAGTGCCCAGTGAGGAGGTGTTGAGTGGGGAACAGCGTGAGGGTTCTGTGCCCAGCAAAGTGTCCAGGGCTGGGATATCAACCAGAAGGAGGCTTTTTTTCCTAGCTGCTCTGGTGCAGATGTTCTATTGTTCTGCTGAAAAACATTCCTGGGGGTGAGTCAGACAGCCAAAGGCATGAGTCTGCCCTAAGGAGCAGGGGAATTAGCAAAACAAGGGGCAATGGTTTGAAACCGGAGCAGGGCAGTTTCAGATTGGACACTAGGAAGAAATTCTTTACTCTGAAGGTGGTGAGACACTGGAAGAGATTGCCCAGAGAAGTTGTGGATGTTTCATAGAATCATACAATTGTCAGGGTTGGAAGGGACCTCAAGGATCATCCAGTTCCAACCCCTCTGCCATGGGCAGGGACACCTCACACTACAGCTCACACTGCAGCTCACACTAGACCTCACAGTACAGCTCACAGCCACATCCAGCCTGGCTGCAAAAACCTCCAGGGATGAGGCTTCCACCACCTCCCTGGGCAACCTGTGCCAGTGTCTCACCACCCTCATGATGAAGAATTTTTTCCTAACATCCAATCTGAACCTACCCACTTCCAGTTTTGCTCCATTCCCCACAGTCCTATCACTACAGGGAATCATCCCTGGAAGTGTGTAAGACCAGGCTGGATGAAGCTCTGAGCAAAACCTGTTCTGGTGGGAGGTGTCCCTGCCCATGGCAGGGGGCTTGGAACTAGATGATCTTTAAGGTCCCGTCCAACCCAAACCATTCCATGATTCTATGAAACCCCCAAACTGCTTTGGAGTCTGGTACTGCTTTACAGCCCTTTCTTCTCTTCTAAGACTGAAAAACTGCTTAAAACTGAGGCTGGAGAACGGGGGAGCACTCAGCTGACTGGGTTTGCTGGGGGTTTGTTTGAAATGCTGCCCTCCTCCCAGGAAAAAAAAAAAAAACATCAGGAGATAAGGGCCGGGAGGTGCCGGCGCAGGCTGTTTGCTTCTGTGCTGGCACAGCTGTGATCTCTCTACTCAGATGTGAGCCTTGTAACACAGTGTCTATGGGAAACAGAGAAGGCAGAGGCCTGTTTAATTAATCTAATTGAGATTTGGGCTCGGCTCAACAGCTGGGAATTGCTGCTGTATTGAAATAATCTACTCCAGTTCACTGCTGTTGGCTGAGGGCTTTTAGCTGATGGTAAATTAGAGCAGAGCCAAGGCTGCTCCTGGGTGGTTTGGGTTTTTAAATTGCTTAGGTGAGCTCTGGTGCTTGGAAACTGGTCTTCAGCTCAAGGGTTTGTAGAGGGAGGGACTGGAGTGGGGAGTGTCAGCATTCTCCCAGGAGCTCACCCCTCAGCCTTTTGTGCTGTCCAGGTGCACAGGAGGCAAACGCAGCCTGGTGGCTGTGAGGGGCTGAAGCTGGGCAGGCAGCAGCTGTCCAGGACAGGATGCAGGGGCAAGGGTGGTGTTTGGGCTGTCAGGCATCTGAGTGCCCCTATCCCTAGGGATCTGAGTGCCCCTGTCCCAGGCATCTGGTTGCTCCTGTCCCCAGGGTTTTGGTTGTCCATACCCCAGGTTACTCCTGTCTCCATGCTCCTGTGTGCTCCTATCCCTGGGATGTGGGTAGCCATGTCCCCAGGGATCTAGTTGCCTGTATCCCTAGAGATCTGGTTGACTATGTCCCCAGGCATCTGAGTGTCCCTGCCCTCACGGATTTTACTGCCCCTGTTCCCAGACATCTGGTTGCTCATGTCCCCAATACCCACCACCCAGCCCAATCTATTCCCAGGCATCACATCTCCACATGGTCCCAGTTTGGATTTTGTGGTGTCCAGGGAGAGGAGGCCATGCCAGCTTCACCAGCTCCACACCCCACCCCCCAGAGCAGGTCTGGGGGACCAAACACCTGCTCATGTGTAAGAAAGCAACTCTGAAAAAACAAAGTGCCATGAGAGAGGACACGTGCAGCATTGGGGAAGGAGTGATAAATCATGTTTTCAGTTGTGGAATCATTTTGGTTGGAAAAGACCTTCAAGATCATCAAGTCCAACCATTAACCCAGCACTGCCAGGTCACCACCAACCCACACACATCTACACAGCGTTAAACCCATTCACTGATGGGGACTCTGCTACTGCCCAAGGCAGTCTGCTCCTGGGCTTGCCAACCCTTTTGGGGAAGATATTGTTCCTGATGTCCAACCTAAATCTCCCCTGGTTCAATTTCAGGCCACTTCTTCTCACTCTCTCATCTGATACTAGAGAGAAGAGACCAACCCCCACCTCACTGCAACTTCCTTTCAGGGAGCTGTAGAGAGTGAAGTCTCCCCTCAGCCTCCTTTCCTCCAGGATGAACAACCTCAGCTGCTCCTCCCCAGCCCTCTTCTCCAGACCCTTCACCAGCTTCGTTGCCCTTCTCTGGGCATGCTCCATCCCCTCAATGTCCTTGCAGTGAGGGCCCCAAAACCAAACCCCATACTCGAGGTGTGGTCTCACCAGTGCTGAGCACAGGGGTATAACCCCTGCCCTGGTCACGCTGTTCACACCATTGCTCATCCAAGCCAGGATGCTGGTGGCCTCTTGGCCACCGGGCACACAGTGGCCCCTGCCCGGCCGACCATGCTCAGTCCCTGCTATCGGCCCATGCAAAACAGTTTTCTCCCCAGTCACCGGTGGGTGTCAATAAGGAAACGTCTCAGCCGTCCTCCACTCACCGTTCTCACCCCGGCTCGGCCCAGCCCCGCCCCGCCAGCCCTCCCCCGCCGCTGCTCCCGGGGCGGGGGCGGGGGCGGAGCACGGCGTCGACCGGAGCCGCCCCGGGGCGGGCACGGGCTGCTATAAAGCGCGGCGGGAGCAGGCGTGGGGGGCTTTGGGGCCGGTGAGCTGTTGAGGTGCGGGTTCGAGTCCCCGGTGGGGTTAGGGTGGCCGGGCCGGCGACCGCTGGGCAGCGTTGGGGGGTGTTTTGTGGGAGAGCTATTTTGTGGAGTGATTTTGGGGGAGGGGGTTGTTTGTAGAATGGATGGGGGCGAAGGGGCTGAGGATGCTGACCTGCGGGCTCTGGCAGGGCCGTCGCCATGTCGGTGTCACACAGCTCCAGGCTGAACAAGCTGGTGCGGGAGCAGTACATGAAGCTGCCCCAGGACGGGCTGGTACAGGTCACCTACGTCTGGATCGATGGCAGCGGCGAGGGTGTGCGCTGCAAGACCAGGACCCTCGACAAGGAGCCCAAGAGCATCGAAGGTAATGCCACAGCTTCACCCCGCAGACGGTGGGTGGCATGGTGGAGGGGCCCGAGCATGGCCGGAGAGAGAAGTTGTGGTGCGCTCTGGGTGGTGGGAGTTGGTGCTTCTCTTCCTGGTGGTGTGACATCCGCTGCGGTTGTCTCACCGGGCTGTGTCCAGTGGCAGGTACATATCTGTCCTGCATCACTGCGGTTTGCTTAATCCCTAAGATCTGTTATTAATGCTGGGTGGAGAGGGCACAAGAGGAGGAGATCCTTGCCCCTTTCCACCGGGCAAACAGGCATGAAGACCTGTTGGCATCCGGATGGGGTTTGGCAGAGGGAGCTGAAGTGGTCAGGGCCGATCCTGGCTGTGGCCCGATGGTGCTGAGGGGGTGAACATGCTGTATCTCGGGGAGCACTGCTGGGCTCCAGGGATGGGCAAGAAAAGCTTTGTGGCCATCGTTCCAAGGCACTTGGTGCCCTCTGGGTACTCCATCCTGGGTCTTAGCCACGGGGACTTACCACAGTCCATATGAGAGACATTTTCCCAATCCTGCTGCTTTCTCTGTCCCCTGCTGCCTTGCAGACGTCCCTGAGTGGAATTTCGATGGCTCCAGCACGGCACAGGCTGAGGGCTCCAACAGTGACATGTTCCTGGTGCCAGTCCGCATGTTCAGGGACCCTTTTTGTCTGGACCCCAACAAGTTGGTGCTTTGCGAAGTGCTGAAGTACAACAGGAAACCTGCAGGTGAGCACCTCCAGCACACGCTCCCCAGCTCCCAGGGGGCACCCCCTCATTATTTAGGGTACCCTCTCTTCAAGGAGCTGCTTGCTCTGAGCTGCTGACACTGGGGAGCGCCTGGCCCGAGGCTGCAGGATTCAAGCAGTGCTGGTGGTTGTTGCTTGCAGGAACATGTTCTAGTGGTGCAGGGTGAGGAGCAGAGTCGGGGAGCGAGCAGCCCTTGCCAACTCGAGTGTGCCGAAGGTGGCACCTGGGTTCTGAGCCTCAGCACTCCCAGCCCCCAGGGCTTGCCATGGGGGATCTAGAGCTGGAAGTGGCAGCAAGGTTTAATGTGCCAGGTCATGGCTGCTCTCCTCGCTGATGGCTGGCTACAGAAAAGGAGGGAGAAGGTGCTGCTGTGGCGTGGGCTGGCTCGGAGTGACCTTTTGCAAGCGACTCCGGAGCGAGCTGGCGCTCGGCCTTATCGCTCCAGGCAGAAGGCTGTGGTCCCGGTGTCTGTCCAGTCTGTCTGATAAAGCCACAGACAGAGGAGGGGGAGCTGGTTTGCAGGAACTGTGACGGGCTCTTTGCCGGCCAATAGCCGGTGATTTGCCGGAAAAGTGGAGCCGCGTCCCTGCAGGGGGTGTGGGGGGAGGGGGACGGCGTCTGCGGGGTCATGCACACAGCTGCGGCGAGAGGAGAGGCTGCGGGCAGCGATGGTGAAAGACGGAGCTCGTTCCTCTTTAGACAGTGTCGAGCCTTCCGTGGGGGGAGAGTCGGGGTTCAGATTCCTGCTCAGCAGTTCCTCTACCAGAGCAGTTGGCTTCCTGGCCCTGGAGCTCCTGGGGATGGAGCTGGGACAGAGCGCTCAGCCCAGAGCCCCACGGATAACCTCTGTTCAGGGTGGGAACATCCATGGATGTTAAGGGCTCTGTTGAGGAACTGCCTTCCCCACTTTTCCCATTGGTGCAAGGGAGATGTCACTGCCCCTCTCCAGCCCCAGGAGCTGCTCTGGAATATTTTACTGTGATCTAAAAGGAAAATTTGCAGCCCAGAGGCTGCTGGTCCTTGTGACAACAGTTTTTCAGCTCTTTTCCCCTGCTATTTCAGTCCAGGTTCTCGTTCCCCTTGCCTCACATGTTGTCCCATGGCAGAAGGATCCTCTATGTGCCTGGCAAAGCCCCCATTGCCCTGAGCACTACGAAGGACCAAGTCAGGGCCAGCCAGCTGGGATGCAAACCAAACCACAGGGCTAGAGAAAGATAAGGGTAATTAAAGCTGAGGCTGGTAGAAAGAGGATGGGGGTGAGGTAGTGATGGAAGATGCATAGTCCCTGTTTCCAGATCTGCTGGATGCCTGTAGGGCAGGACTGGGGTATGGCTCCTGGTGTCTTAGTGTGTAAGAGGAGGATGTCCATGAACCATCAGTGGTGGCTTGTGCAGGATGCTAATTAAACCTCTGTGGCCTGATGCTGTGGTTGATGGAGTAGATCTGCAATGAGGAAACTTGTGCAGGGAGCCTTGCAGGAAGAGGTTTCTCTCTCCAGTTTACTTAAGGCTTCTGTAGGAAGCACTTGGCAGAGGTGGAGTCTTGAGCTCTGACTGGGATGAAGCAGAGGGTGGTGGGTGCCTGCCCATAACATGGGTCTAACCTGGACCTCTTTGCTCCCAGAGACCAACCTGAGACACACATGCAAGAAGGTCATGGAATTGGTTAAGGACAGCCACCCCTGGTTTGGGATGGAGCAGGAGTACACTCTACTGGGCATCAACGGCCACCCCTACGGCTGGCCTGACAATGGCTTCCCCGGCCCACAGGGTGAGTGCTCCCTCCCTTCCCCAGCCCAAACTCTCCCCTCAGCTCCCACCCTGCTGCCTGGAGGATGGCACTCACCTAATGCAAAGCCTGCTCCCCAACCTTGGGTGCAGCTTTCCCATCGTGGCTGCCACCAGGCAGGAGCTGGGATGAGGTTGGGAGCTGTTTATTGGCAGGACTGATGCCCTGTGGCTCACAGGAGCTGGCAGTGCCACCTCCACCAGACCCTGGCTGTGCAAACAGCTCAGCTGCGTGACTTGTTTGGCAAGAGCTGGAGAAACCTCCCCCCTGTGGCCCTTTGGAAAGGTTCAGCCCATTGTGCCCTCCTGCAGCAGGGAGTGAGCTCCAAATGTCTTCTGCTGCCTCCTGGGAGAGGGCCAGGCGTTTCCCAACCTGACTGCATCAGCCTTGGTGGGGACCAGAGCTTTCAACATCTCCCTTCCCCCAGGCGAGGAGGAGATCTTCCTCTGACCTGCTTGAATGAGGAAGAGCTGTGTAAAGCCTCAGTGAGCTGAATTTCCTGGCCATGAACAATGCCAACTTGTCAGAACAATCTTGGATGCTTGATGTGCTCCAAGGGTCAGCAAGGTGCTGGAGGGCAGAGCAAGCCAACCTCTCCTTATCTTCTGGCTACCTCCCAGCTGATGTGTTACAAGTCCTGTTTAACTGCCTAGATAAGGCTGAGGTTCCACAGCTGAACTGCTCATGCTGCTGGTCCTGGAGCAGGGATTGGTGGCTCAATGCCTCATGGAGGGCAACACCATTTAATTCCCATAAATCCTCTTGCAGCTGTTGGCTGGTACCTGTCAGGGGTGGGATTGTGCTGCAGTGCTATCATTGCTCTTCAAAGCTTTACTCTTCTTTCCTTTCCAGGCCCCTATTACTGTGGGGTTGGAGCAGACAAGGTGTATGGGCGTGACATCGTGGAGTCCCACTACAAGGCCTGTCTCTATGCAGGGGTGAAGATCTGTGGCACCAATGCAGAGGTGATGCCCTCCCAGGTATGTGTGGACAGCCCCTGTTTCACTGAGGGATGTGAGTTACCATGAGGCTGGAACACCTCAGCACCTCCAGCATGCCACATCCAGGCACTCCCTACAGTACATCTCCATGGGAGCAGTGGCACTGCTAGGAGGCCAATATACATGGTTAGAGAATGGTGAGGAGCAGCTGAGGGAAACTGGGGTGGTTTAGTCTGGAGAAAAGGAGCCTGAGGGGAGATTTCCTTGCTCTCTACAACTCCCTGAAAGGAGGTCATTGTGAGCTGGGTGTTGCTGTCCTCTCCCAAGTAACAAGTGATAGGACAAGAGGGAGTGGCCTCAGGTTGAGGTTGCGTGTTAGGAAAATTTTTGTCACTGATAGGGTTGTCAGACTCTGGAACAGGCTGCCCAGGGGGGTGGTGCAGTCACCATCCCTGGAGGTGTTTAAAAGCCCTGGGAATATGACTGCCCTGGGAAGCCCTGCTTAGGAATATGACTCAGTGGTGGACTTAGTAGAGTAGGGTTAATGGCTGGATTCAATCTTGAAGCTCTCTTCCAACCTAAATTATTCTATGATTTTTCCTCCCTGCCCCAGTGTGAGAATCCCTGCTCTTTGGGGCAGGAAAAGTGAAATCACAGCTGAGGCAAACTGCAGGAGAGCTCCTTGCAGAGCTGGGCCTCAGCTCTGGCAGCCCTGTGGGGCTGGATGCTCCCTTGTGCTGTCCTCCCTCCACAGAGCGAGGGTACAGGGAACAGCATGAGCCAGGATGGGCTGTGGGAGCAGCATGTGGAGCGTTGGGTGCCTGTCCTCTGCTCCTCTACCCCAGAAGCTGGGAAGCTGAGTGGGACATGGCCTTGGGAAGAAGCTGGGGGGGATTTGGGTTTATTCAGGAGTTAGCTGGAGGCAGCCCCTGATCGCATTAGTGAGTGGCCAGACTGGCTGACGGCAGCTTGGTCCTGCAGCCATGAGTGGCTGGCTCCCTGCTGCTGATGTGGCAGTGATAAGCAGGGGGCTTATCTGCAGGGGGGCTGAGGCAGGGCTTTTAACGACCCTGCTGTTTGCCATGGCTTTTCCAGGGTCCTTCCTGGTGACTTTCTGCATCCTGGGCTCTTTCTCTGGCTCAGCCAAGCTGTGCCACCAGCCATGAATGTGTCACCCTCTGCTTAGTCACTGGGTAGCACAACCCTGGCTCCAGTCAGGGAGGGAACAATCCAGGGTCCTTGTTTGTCCCCTGCCCTGTTTGCAGTGTGGGTTGGGGGATCCATATTCAGCCTGGAGAAGAGAAGGTCCCAGGGAGACCTTAGAGTGGCCTTCCACTACCTGAAGGGTGCTGCAGGAGAACTGGGGAGGGACTTTTGACAAGGGCTGGGAGTGACAGGACGAGGGACAATGGCTTTGAGCTGAAAGAAGGGAAATTGAGGCTGGAGGTTAGGAAAGAATTCTTTAGAGTGAGGGTGGGGAGATGATGGAACAGGTTGCCCAGGGAGGTTGTGGATGCCCCATCCCTGGTGGTGATCAAGGCCAGGCTGGATGAGGCCTTGAGCAACCTGGTCCAGTGGGAGGTGTCCCTGCCCATGGCAGGGAGTTGGAACTGGATGATCTTTGGTGTGCCTTCCAAATCATTCTGTGATTCTCTAAGGGATCCTCCACAACAGCAGCTCCAGCACCATCCTTTAAGGCAGGTGTGGTGCTTATTTACCTCTGTTTGGATTAAACCCCTTCTGATCTGCTCGATTTGGTCACGAGCAGTTTGTTCCCATTTATCTTTGCATGCCAAAGCTCTCCTGTTGCTTAACTTGGATGCTCCTCACCCCTGTTGATGGTTCTCAAGGGATAAAGCTCAGCCACACCCCAGGCTGGCAGCCCTCGGTGAGGGGTGGCTGAGGAGGCAGGAACCTGCCCATCCTGAGTGGTGCATCCTCTTGTCCTCTCCAGTGGGAATTCCAGGTGGGCCCATGTGAAGGCATTGAGATGGGAGACCACCTGTGGATGGCTCGGTTCATCCTCCACCGTGTCTGCGAGGACTTTGGGGTCGTGGCTACTCTGGACCCCAAACCAATGACTGGCAACTGGAACGGCGCTGGGTGTCACACCAACTACAGCACCGAGGAGATGCGGAGAGAAGGGGGTCTCAAGTGAGTCCTGGGGGCTGCACCCGAGGGGCTTGGGGTGTCCTTGGCCATGTAGCAGCTCCCTGTGCCTGCCCTGGGGTGTGTGTGCCCACCCTGTGTCCCCATGGGACGTGTGTGTGCCCCCCCCACCCCCGTGCCCCTGTGGTGCTTGTGCCTCTGTACCTGTCTGGTTGCCCCAGGCCCGGCTCAGGCTGCCCCAGCTTGGTTCGGTTTCAGGGCAGGTGCTTTGTGAGAGTGTCCCCTGGGCTGTTGTCCCCCACAGAGGGAGGGCATGGCAGGGGGGTGCCACTGGGGGGAACACCCCTCCCCCCCACCTCGAGAGGGACCTGCTGGCAAACCCAAGCCCTGCTCCTGTGCCGCAGACACATCGAAGCTGCCATCGAGAAGCTGAGCAAGCGCCACGACTACCACATCTGCGTCTACGACCCGCGGGGCGGCAGGGACAACTCCCGGCGCCTCACCGGCCACCACGAGACCTCCAACATCTTCGAGTTCTCCGCGGGGGTGGCCAACCGCGGCGCCAGCATCCGCATCCCGCGCCAGGTCGGCCAGGACGGCTGCGGCTACTTCGAGGACCGGCGGCCGGCCGCCAACTGCGACCCTTACGCCGTCACCGAGGCCATCATGAGGACCACGGTGCTGAACGAGACCGGGGTGGAGACCAAGGACTATGCTGCCCACTGAGCTGGTGGGGTGGGGTAGGGTGGGTGGAGGTTTCTGTTTCCACACTAAGCTTCTCCCGTGGGATTTGTGCCTCTGCGGTGTCCTCGGCTGCAAGCTCAGACTCTTTAGGAACCTCGCTTCTGGTTTTGTGAAATGTGGCCTTAGAAATATCTATAAATATTTTATAGCCAGAGGGAGGGCCTCAACTTGTTTTTCTCGACCACTGTTTTGATTTGGGTTTATTTTTTGTTGTGTTTTTTTTTCTCTTTTATGTTTTTTTTGTGTATTTTTTTTCTCCTGGTTTTAGGTTGTATGAAGGGAGGTTGTTTTGTTTGTTTTCTGTTTTGTTGTTTTATTTTTTTTAACCCTTGGATTGTATTTCCTTCCTGATGGACTTTTACACTGTGATGTATATAGATCCCTATGTGGAAGCTGCAGCTGCTGCTCTTTGCACCTGGGGAGGGTGGGTGCTGTATTTCCATATCTCTGTTGCAAGGAAGTGATAATAAATGCCCAGGCTGCGTGGCAGCTGGGTTATGCTGTGCTGGGGGTGTTCGTCTTATAGCTTCTAGAGCTCCATGGAGGATTTGATGTGGGTCTTGCTGATGGGTTGCAACCACCAAACAGCCTGCACCAGCCCTGGAGGAATGGAGATTCATAGAATGGTTTGGGTTGGAAGGCACCTTAATGGTCATCCAGTTCCAAATACCCTGCCACCAGCCCAGGTTGCTTAAGGCCTCATCCAGCTTGGCCTTGAACATCTCCAGGGAAGAGGCATCCACAGCCTCCCTGGGCAACCTATTCCCAGTGTCTCCCCACCCTCACTCTCAAGAATTTCTTCTTAATCTCCAGTCTCATTCTTCCCTCTTCTAGCTCAAAGCCATTGCCCCTTGTCTTATCACTACAAGCCCTTGTAAAAAGTCTCTTCCCAGCTTTCTTACAGCCCCCTTCAGGTGCTGGAAGGCCACTCTAAGGCTTCCCTTGAGCCTCTTCCAGGCTGAACAGCCCCAAGTCTGTCCACCCTCTCCAGCCCTCTGATCATCTTTGTGACCTCTTCTGGACCCACTGGAACAGCTCCATGTCCTCCTTGTGCTGGGAGGACCAGAACTGGACACAGCACTCCAGGTGGGGCTTCATGAGAGCAGAGCAGAGGGTGAGAATCATCTCATTTCTCTTGCTTGGAGGATCCTTGGGACAGGTGCCTTGGGGGGCTGCCTTGCCTGGTTTGCTGGTGGCCCAGAGGCCATCTCCTTCCATCGTGATCCCCTGCAAGGCAAACAGAGCAGCGGAGGCTGAGCAAACAGTGGCTGGGGCAGCAGCTGGCGGCGTTTACACAGGGTGTGTGCTGATGACTCAGCAAAGAACCCCTGCTGGGCACAGCCAGCAGCAGCCTCCCCTCCAGGGACATCCTCGGGGGAGGGAGGGGAACCCCTCTGCACAGGGACATCCCCCTGCTGCACCTCTGGGCCATGCCACTGTGGGGCCATGGAGCAGCTCCTTGGGCTGGAATCTCTTTAGAAGGTGGAGGGAGGGTTACAGATTGTATTCACAGGGTGAAACCCCCAGGTAGGGCATTGCCATGTAGTGTGGTGTCAACACCCTCTTGCTCTCTGCACTGTGTTTGAGCCTCTTGGCTCCTCACTCCAAGGATATTGAGGTGCTGGAATGTGTCCAGATAAAGGGCAATAAAACTTGGGGAAGGGTCTTGGAACACAGGGCTGGGGAGGAGCAGCTGAGGGAGCTGGGGGTGTTTAGCCTGGTGGAAGAGGAAGCTGAGGGGAGACCTCATTGCTCTCTACACCTCCCTGAAAGGAGGTTGCAGTGAGGTGGGGGTTGGTCTCTTCTCCCTAGTACCATGTGATAGAAGGAGAGGAAATGGCCTGGAATTGTGTCAGGGGAGGTTTAGGTTGGAGATGAGGAAAAATTTCTTTGCTGCAAGAGTGGTCAGGGATTGGCACAGGCTACCCAGGGAGGTGGTGGAGTCACCAGCCCTGGAGGTGTTCAAGAAATGTGGCCATGGTGCTTTGGGACATGGTTTAATGGCCACGGTTGGGTTGATGGTTGGACTGGATGCCCTTAGAGGTCTTTTCCAGCCTTTTGGAGTGCCTCCATGCTGAAGCTGTGGGGAGGAGCTGGATGCAGGCACAGGGGACAGCTTTCCACTCCCAGGAACACCCTGAACAGGTAGGTCAGATCCCTGGGAAAGACCTGCAGGATGTGACCCAGCTGCAGTCACCCACAGGTGGGGTTGCCTAGAGCAAGGGAAGCAGCAGCACGAACAGACAGGGGACATCATGTGTGCTCCAGTGCACCCATGGGGATTTTGAAACTGGGTTTGTTTATCTTTCAGTCTGATGCAGGTGAGAAGCTGGAAGGGAGGACCTGGAGTCCCTCCTGAAGGTGATGGTGCTGCCAGCAGAGTGAGGGCAGCAGGAGCTGGGAGGTGGCTGTGCCCATGTCACAGTCAGCCACGAGTCCTCTGTGTCTCTGAGCTGTTGAAGAACAAACGTAACCCAGTCCCCACCCTGGGAAGGACAAATTTTCTTTCTAGTAAATGCTGTTCAAGATGTTTCATGTTTTCCATCAAAGCCACACTGCTGTCTTGTTTCCTCATTCCTCTGATGGCTTTCATGGGTAATTTGAGCACTGGGACAGCGACTGCTGGAAGCAGCTGGAAAATCCATAAAGGACTAAATCTGGAGCAGGAAGAGTGATGTTTGTGTCCCCAGCTGAACCAGTGGCTTAAAGTGCTTCAGCCCTCCTGGTGTGCTGTGCAGCCCTTCTGAATTTGGGAATGGTGTATTTGGGAATCCCTGTAAATATCTTTGGCTGGAGACAGAACCATGCTGCCTCCGACCACTTTGGACCTGCTGATGGAGGATTTTCTTCTTCCATGGAGGGCAGTGAAGCTCCAGGGAAAATCACAAAATCCCAGAATCAACCAGCTTGGAAAAGACCTCAGATCAAGTCCAACCTATTACCTAACACCTCCTGACAACTAAACCATGGCTTCAAGTACCACATCCATTTTTTTTTTTTTTTTTAACACCTCCACCACCTCCCTGGGCAGCACATTCCACTGGTCAATTACTCTGTGAGGAGAAAGTTTTTCCCAGAAAGAGTAACTGAGGACTCATATCCAGGGGCTTTTCCCTGAGCTGGCATCAGCCCTGGTCACCATTCACTGGAGATGCTGCCTGCTGGTCTCCATGTAGCTGGAGCTGCTGTGTGTGTGGACACTTCCATGCTGCCCTTTCCCAAAAGAGATCTTCTTGCTTGCACTTTTTGAGGTCAAAATGGGCCAGAAACCACATGTCAGGGTTGTTTTTTCTCCTAAAGCAGGAGTGATTCCCATCAACCAGGGAAATGAGGACACAGGCAAGTTCCCACTCCTGTCAGTGCTCTTTTAGAAACAAGACCTTTGCCAGCAATCTCCTTTGGGTTTTCTTTCAGTGTTGCTGTTTGCTGCTGTCAAAGGTGGCTTCTTGGGTTCAGCCAGTGGAGCAGGTGCTGTGGTGGGGAGGTGATGTCCCTGTCCCTGTCCCCATCCAAGGCTTGGATAGTGCTGGGAGGTGATGCACAGAACTGTTTTGGCTGGAAGAGACCTCTAAGATCACCAAGTCCAGCACTGCCAGGTCACCTCTAAACCATGTCCCTCAGCACTACAGCTACAGGTCTTTTCAATTCCTCCAGGGATGGGGACTCCACCACTGCCCTGAGCAGCCTGGTCCAGGGCTTGGTGCTGGGCTGCAATGGATGGGAGCAGTGCTGGGACCCCATGTGGAATCTTCTCCAGTGAGGCTGCTGGGGTGCAAGCTACTGCAGTTTAGGTAATGGTTCCCAAGCGCTTTCTTGATGGAGAGCCCCAAGGGGTCTGTGCTGGGGGAGGACAGGCCTGACCCCTTGCAGCCCCTTGCTGGGGTCCTGGCTGGAGCCAGGCTGCATTCTGCAGAGCTGCAGGGTTGCAGGTCCTGGGGCTGGGGAGCTGCAAGAGTGGCAGGTCCTGGGGCTGGGAGCTGGAAGGTGGCAGGTCCTGGGGCTGGGAGCAGGAAGGTGGCAGGTCCTGGGGCTGGGGAGCTGCAAGAGTGGCAGGTCCTGGGGCTGGGGAGCTGCAAGAGTGGCAGGTCCTGGGGCTGGGGAGCTGCAGGGTGGCAGGTCCTGGGGCTGGGGAGCTGCAAGAGTGGCAGGTCCTGGGGCTGGGGAGCAGGAAGGTGGCAGGTCCTGGGGCTGGGGAGCAGGAAGGTGGCAGGTCCTGGGGCTGGGAGCAGGAAGGTGGCAGGTCCTGGGGCTGGGGAGCTGCAGGGTGGCAGGTCCTGGGGCTGGGAGCAGGAAGGTGGCAGGTCCTGGGGCTGGGGAGCTGCAGGGTGCCAGGTTTTGGGGCTGGGGAGCAGGAGGAAGGTTTGGGGTCTGGAGGAGCTGCCTGGGGGGTTGCTGCCCTCCTCAGGCACAGCCGCATAGAGCAGAAGTGGGCTTGGTCCTGCTTGCCGCGGCCAGGAGGGGAAGGTTAGCTGAAGCCTGCTTTCCAAGAGAGCCATGTCCAGAAGCTTTTAAATTTTTTTTTCTTTTTCTTTTTTTTTAGGTTCTGAGCATGCCCACACCTCAGCCCCCTTCAGGAGCACCCTACACTCTCAATTGGCTGGACAGCTGTCCCCACCCTTACCAAATTTTGCACGTCAATCCTGGACCGCTTTGGGTTGGAAGGGGCTTTTGAAGGTCATCTGGTCCACCCCCCCTCCAAACGCTCCTGGAGCGCAGCAAATAAATCCCCCTCGGGGCTCTTTCCTGTGCCCATCCCGCACCCCCTGGCCTGGAGGCACACTGCTGAAAGGTGCCTTACCCCTGGCGACAGCTGTCCCCGGGGCTGTGACCCAGCAGCAGGCTCCAGCAGATGGCTCCAGTGGGCTGCCGAGCTGGGAGCCGGGACCAGGCTCCCGCTGCGGTGCCTTCCCTCGCTGCCACCACCAAGGACATCAGCGAGGGAGGCAGAGCAGAGGGGGACACCCAGGGTGGGCCAGCATTGTGAGCACCCCACGGCAGGGAGCAAGGACGTGGGAGCTTTGCAGGTTTTTCTGTCTTCAGACCTCTTTTTGTCACTGTAAATTCCAGCACTTGGAATTCAGTCTAGGCCTTCAGGATTAATTTAGTTTTTTATCCCCCAATCCTTTTATAAAGAGGACATTAGAATTCCAATTCTGGTGCTAACAATAGCATTACCCAAAGCTGCTGGCCAGAAGTGGGAAGCTCTGGGGAGAATAAAGACCTCAACTCAAATGTCAATAATAACTTCTTTTATCCCCTCCCTGTCTTCCAGCCTGCACAATCTGCTTGGGTCTCTCTATCTTAATGAGCATTAAAATGGTTTCAAATTAGACCTACAGAAAATTGAATTATTTTTTCCCCCTCTGAGAAGCTCAGTCTGGCCTTTAAAGGCCAGTGATCATATTTGGGTTTTGTATAAAAGCATCTTTGATCTCAAAGGCTCTCAGCTCATCAAGAGATACAGCTCATTACCAGCAATTCACTGCTCCTGCTGCTGGAATGCAGCCACAAGTGGAGGGCACAGGTGGCATGGAATGGTACTGGACATGCCAGGAGAAGAGTCAGGGAGAGGTTTGGTCAGGAGGTCCTTGGTCCTGGCCCCCCACTAGCCTTGTGTGGCTTTCCTGGGTTGCTCACCCAGTGAGTATGGCTGGCAGTGGTCAAAGAATAGAACTGTTTAGGTTGGAAGAGGCCTTTAAGATCATTGAGTCCAACCTTTAACCCAGCACTGCCAGGTCACCACTAAACCATGGCCCTCAGCACCACATCTCCACACCTCTTAAACCCCTTTGGAGATGGGGACTCCACCACTGCCCTGGGCAGTCTGATCCAGGGCTTGACAACCCTTTCAGGGAAGAAATTGTTCCTCATGTCCAACCTAAACCTCCCCTGGTGCATCTTGAGGCCATTTCATCTTGTCTTCTCTCTTGTTCCTTGGGAGAAGAGACCAACCCCCAGCTCACTGCAACCTCCTCTCAGGGAGTTATAGAGATCCAGAAGGTCTCCCCTCAGCCTCCTTGTCTCCAGCCTGACCACCCCCAGTTCCCTCAGCTGCTCTTCCCCAGCCCTGTTCTCCAGACCCTTCACCAGAGTGGTTGCCCCTCTCTGGACCTAATCACTCCACCTCCCCCAGGCTGGTGCTGGGTATGCATCCAGCTGCTTTCACCCCAGTTTGATCCCTCAAAATATGGGAAGAAAGAGCCCCAGGACCTCAGCCCTGGGTGAGCTGTTTGGGGAATGCTCAGGGACACCCTGGGTGAGAGCAGTGTCTTGCTGAGAGGGGGATTGTAACAGTGTGAGAGCTGAAATCCCCCTCCCACACCGACAGTGACCAGGCTAGCTCAGTCTGGAAGCAAATGAAGCTGCATCTTACAGGCAAAACTAAACCTAGGATGAAATGCAATGAGAGTGGCTGAGAGCAGCCAGGTGGAAAGGGACCTGGGGGTGCTGGGTGACAGCAGCTGAACATGAGCCAGCAGTGTGCCCAGGTGGCCAAGAGAGCCAATGGCATCCTGGCCTGCATCAGGCACAGTGTGGCCAGCAGGAGCAGGGAGGTCATTGTACCCCTGTACACAGCATGGTTAGGCCACACCTTGAGTCCTGTGTCCAGTTCTGGGCCCCTCAGTTTAGGAAAGATGTTGAATTGCTGGAGCATGTCCAGAGAAGGGCAACGAGGCTGGGGAGAGGCCTTGAGCACAGCCCTGTGAGGAGAGGCTGAGGGAGCTGGGGGTGTTTAGCCTGGAGAAGAGGAGGCTCAGGGGAGACCTCATTGCTGTCTACAACTACCTGAAGGGAGGTTGTGGCCAGGAGGGGTTTGGTCTCTTCTCCCAGGGAACCAGCAGCAGAACAAGAGGACACAGTCTCAAGCTGTGCCAGGGGAGGTTTAGGCTGGAGGTGAGGAGAAAGTTCTTCACAGAGAGAGTGGTTGGCCATTGGAATGGGCTGCCCAGGGAGGTGGTGGAGTCACCATCCCTGGAGGTGTTCAGGAGGGGATTGGACGTGGCACTTGGTGCCATGGTTTAGATAGTCATGAGGTGTAGGGTGACAGGTTGGACTCAATGATCTTGGAGGTCTCTTCCAACCTGGCTGATTCTATGATTCTATGATTCTATTCTATGAATCTGTACACATAGACACTATTCACAACATTTACAAACAGGTGCAATCAACAGAAAAACACAACCAGGCCCCCTGTCTTCCCCCTCCCCTACAGGGGCTGTGCTTCTTCCCTGAGGGGCCTCCCCCCCAGCCAGAAGGACTCTTCCCAAAGCCCCTTGGCAGAAGGCAGAGAGTCAAGAAGCAGAGAGGCTGTTAGACTGAGCTAGTCAAGGTCAGGGTGTGGGGCTGTTGTCTTCAGCCAGAGAAGGTGGCAGACTGAGAGCAGACAGACTGCCAGAGTGCCTGCCTGCCCCCCTGTCCCCTATCTTGTTTGGAGTAGAGATTCTTAAACATGTCTCTCTCTCCAATGGAAGTGTTTAGAACAACCATTAATTAGCTTTCTTACACCCAAGACTGATTTGTTTCCGTTCTTTTACTTTCTCTGCTTGAACTTTGTGAAGAAAAATTAAAAAAAAAAAAGGGAGTCCTAAAACCATCACAGGGATGCAGCCTGGCAATGCAGGATGGGTGACCAACCCACGTGGCTGAGAACCTCTCCACATGTGAGCAGGAGGCTGGGCCCCAGCTGCTGGGGAGGGAAGGGTCATGCTGCCTGGCACAGACCTGCCTCTGGCTCACTGCTGGGAAGACACAGCCATTAGCCTTCCAGGAAAGCTGGTTACCATGGCAGGGCACTGGGAACAGGCAGCCACTTACCTCACCCACGGAACAAGGGGAGGTTAGCCTGGGAGGTTCAGATGCACCCAGCAGCTGCACTGACACCTCCCAGCTGCTTTGTGCCTGGATGGTGCAAAGCTGAGGGAGCAATGCATTGCCCTGGGCAGCACCCACAGTCTGGGGGCACTGGGGACAACTGACTTGTTGGTGAGGGGTTGGGGGTGTAAGAGGGTCTGCCCTCCTGCTCCTTGGAGACAGGGCAGCTGGGGCTGTAATGGTGCAGAGGAGCCCCCTGTCCCCACCAGCCCCCCAAGGGCTGCCCTGTCAGAGGATAGAACCATAGAATTGTTTTGGTTGGAAGGGACCTCTAAAATCATCGAGTCCAACCATCAGCCTAAGACCACCATGGCCACTAAACCATGTCCCTGCTCATCTCACCCACCCTGGGATGGGCAGAGAGCCCTCAGTGCCCTGGTGACAATGCAGCAGGGTCTGCCTTGGTGCTGTGACACAGGTGGCCAAGTTTCCAGTGCAGGGGCAGCTGCTCGTGGTGATACCTTGTGCACAGGCAGCCATGTGAGGAGCTGGGAAACCAGAACCCCTGCTGAGTGTGCATACCAGAGAAGTTCCCTGACCAGGCCTGGGGGACAGGCAGTAGCAAACCGGACCTGAGGAATTTATTTTTTTCTTCAGTCCTTACACCCTGCAGCTGCTGAGAAGAGACGATGGGATGCCATGAGTGGGAACATACCTCTGGAGGACAATGAGATGAGATTCACAGAATCACAGAACAGGTTTGGTAGGAAAAGACCTTTAAGCCCATCCAGTCCAACCATTCTCTAGCTCTGCCAAGGCTGATGCTAAGCCATGGCCCTCAGCACCACATCTCTGCCTCTTTTCAACACCTCCAGGCATGGAGATTCAATCACCTCCCTGGGCAGCCTGTGCCAGTGGTTGAGAACCCTTTCAGTGAAGAGATTTCTTCTCATGTTCAACCTAAACCTCCCCTGGTGCAACCTGAGGTCATTTCATCTTCTCCTATCACTTGTTACTAGGGAGAAGAGACCAACCCCCACCTTGCTCCAACCTCCTTCCAGGGAGTTGTATAGAGCCAGAAGGTCTCTCCTCAGCCTCCTTTTCTCCAGGCTAAATTGCTCTCTTGGCTCTCTCTTTTTTCAAGCCCATTTTACAGGAGCTGTCTGCAGCTCCTGTAGGTGTTTGGGTGGCAGCAAGGAACACAAGTGGTGAAATCATAACAGCAGAGCTTGCTGGGAGGAGGGAGAGGTCGAGCTGTAGCTGTGCTGTGGTCAGGCAGGTGTCTGGTGGAGAAATGATTCAGACCCAGATGGATCGATTTCCTCTGGCGCCTCTCTAGCCTGATAACACAAATCAGATGTGTTTGGCCTTCATCCCCATCACAGGAGGAGCCCCTGGTTCCTGAAATGTCTGTGCAAGGCAGGTTTTAGGAGGACTCTGTAAAAATAGCTGTGGATAGGGCTGGGCTTGGAATATTTGCCCATGGGAGGAGCGTGCAAAGGTGCTGGGTGCTGTTGGCAAACAGCTGCTGGCAAAAACTGGTTTCCCCTCGAGCACTTCCAGCTCCCAGGGTGCAGGGGGGATGGGGAATGCAGCTGTGATGTGGTAGTTCAGGACAGGTTTGGACAGCTTTGGCAGCAGCTGCTCTGTAAGACAAACTCCATCCCCAAGGAGAATGGTGAAGTGAGATCAGTCAGAGGGATTTAGCTAGGATGACTTCATTCTCCATGGAGCTTAATCTGGGATGTGGGCCCACAATTGGGCCTGGGATGTTTCCACCTCACCCCCATGGTCACAGGGAACTGCAGCACACTGTTATCAGTCATCCTGGCTCTATTAGACACCCAATGTCTTTTCCATCATTGTCATCAGCCAAGGATCCCATGGCTTGTTACACCAGCTCTTCAGTGCCCAGCATGACCTTCTCCCATCTTCCTCAACTCTCTGGGGAAGGGAGAGGCTCTCAGGTCTCATACACAGCTCAGAGCTGGTCTGCCCTCAGCTGCCCCTCTGTGCTTTATGGCTTGCTGTGCTGCTGTAACACACTGAGCTGCTCTCAGCTTTCAGTTTAATGGCTGAAGCTCTCAGATCTCTCTTTGTGGCCCTCCAAGGGCCTCCTTTGTGGTCTGCTCTGCCCTGCTGGCTGCACCCTCTGGGTGTTTTTCCTTTTTCCTGCCAGGCTGCACCCTTGAACCTCCCCTGGGTGCTAGAGGCTGTGCCACTGCCTCTGTGCTGCTTGCCTCAGCCTCTTTGGGAGCCTGTGCCAGGGCAGGTCCCTGGGGTGGCAGGGTGGCTTCAGCTTACACTGTCCTAGTGGGCAAACTGGGTGACTGGAGCAGGCTTCCCTACAGAGGCAGTGGCAGGCAGTGGATATGGACCTTCAGAAGCTCATCATGCTCAGCTCCCACCAGTGTGAGAGGTGTGGAGGCAGACAGAGCAGTGAGGATGTGCCCACAGCCTTTTGCCTCCACTTGCCCCGTGGTGGGAGGTGCTGGCTGCTTCCCCAGGGCACTGTTGTACCCAGCTCCAGCCCTGGGTCACCCCAAATTCATATGTACCTTTTCCTGTCATCACCCTGCACCCCCAAGGGACCTGTGTAGGTGAGCTGGGCAGATATCCTCCATGCAGAGAGCTGGGGGGTGCTGGCAGGAGATGCTCCTAGAAGCTGTCACAGGCTGCTTGTGTCCCCATGGGGACAGTGTGTTTGGTTTTTGACAGCTGCCCCAACACACAACAACCACTGCTGCCTGTTCCCTGGGTGCCAACAGGTTACAGAGTCACCTCCAGCTGCATTGCTCACCAGCAGCTCAGCTGGCAGTGGCACAGCTTCACTTGCTTCCAGCTGGGCTGGGCTGGGCTGGCAATTTAATGTTGGGGGAAATTTTCAGGCAAGCTGTGTGGTGCAGCAGACACCCTGGAGGGAAGGGATCCATCCAGAAGGACCTGGACAGGCTGCAGAGGTGAGTCCATGACAACCTCAGGAGGTTCAACAAGACCAAGGGCAAGGTCCTGCAGCTGGGTCGAGGCAATCCCAAGCACCAATACAGGCTGGGCAGGGACTGGCTGGAGAGCAGCCCTGAGGAGAGGGACTTGGGGGTGCTGGGGGAGGAGAAGCTCAGCAGGAGCCAGCAGTGAGCACTTGCAGCCCAGAGAGCCAAGCAGAGCCTGGGCTGCAGCAGGAGAAGTGTGGCCAGCAGGGCAGGGAGGGGATTCTCCCCCTCTGCTCAGCTCTGCTGAGACCACTCCTGGAGCTCTGTGTCCAGTTCTGAAGCCTCTGTTACAAGAGGGATCTGGAGGTGCTGGAAGGTGTCCAGAGAAGGGCCACAAGGATGAGCAGAGGGCTGGAGCTGCTCTGCTATGGAGACAGACTGAGAGAGTTGGGGCTGTTCAGTCTGGAGAAGAGAAGGCTCCAAGAAGACCTTCTGGTGGCCTTCCAGTATCTGAAGGGGGCTACAAGAAAGCTGGGGAGGGACTTTTTATGGTGTCAGGCAGTGATAGGACTGGGGGGAATGGAGCAAAACTAGAAATGGGGAGATTCAGATTGGCTGTCAGGAGGAAATTCTTCCCCATGAGGGTGGTGAGACACTGGCACAGGTTGCCCAGGGAGGTGGTGGAAGCCTCATCCCTGGA
This sequence comes from Indicator indicator, assembly GCF_027791375.1. Lineage (NCBI taxonomy): Eukaryota > Metazoa > Chordata > Aves > Piciformes > Indicatoridae > Indicator > Indicator indicator. Next base: position 2,503,531 of record NC_072037.1, read on the forward strand.
GGTTTTTGCAGCCAGGCTGGATGTGGCTGTGAGCAACCTGCTGTAGTGTGAGGTGTCCCTGCCCATGGCAGGGGGGTTGGAACTGGATGAGCCTTGAGATCTCTTCCAACCCTGACAATTCTATGATTCTATGATTCTATTACACAAGGGCTGGCAGAAGATGTCCAGCACGTGGCTCTAGCATGGGCAGAGTCCTTGTGTGAGCAGCACTGTGCTGATGCATGCCTGGGGCAGACATCACTCATGTTGTGACACTGCAGGACTTTAATGGTGCCTCCTGCTCTGGCCAAGGCAGGGCTGGCAGGTGTGACTCACCTGCTGCGTGCCAGGCCTGCCTGGCCCCTGACCAGTGACATTTGAGTCTTGCTTATTAGCTCATGGAAACCTAATCAACAATGACTGGGAAAAGGGAAATATCTGATGAGGGCACAGTCCTGGGACAGCCCTGCTGCAGGCAGGAGCTGAGGGGCAGGGATAGGAAAAGCAAGGGGGGTGAGGGGGGTGGGTGCCCTTCTCCCCTGATTTTCTCCCCTTCTCCTCTGCTTTTCTCCCAGCATCCACCCACGATGCAGTCAGGCAGCAAACTCTTTTGGAAAGCATTACTTCAGAGAGAAATGTGTTGAGTGCTGAGGTGCCCTCAGGCAGAGCACAGCTCTGGCAGCAGCTTGGGCTGAGAGATTAACTCCTTCCCCTGCCAGCCTGGGTCTGGGTGGCTTTTTGATCCACCCCATGGTGTGTCCCCAAGGCCAGCACTGCTGCTCTGCTGTCCTGTCCTTTTCTCAGGCCCTGGATGGTGAGGAAGGGACTCTGCACATATGCTGTGGAGGGGTGGCTTTGTTCAGAAGGGGACCCTGAGCTGTGGCACCAAGTGTTGGGCTGGAGCTGCTTGCAGGGAAGGGTCAGTGTCACCCTCAGCATCTGGCCCTGCACCAAGCCATGGTTTGGCTCAGACACCCCCACTCCAGCAAGTGCCAGAGGGTTGCTCTCTTTCTTCCTGCAAGAGCAGCTGCCAGAACATGTTTCTCCATGCTGAGGACTGGGATTTTTTGCTCTGGACACATGCAGTGACTGAGGAAAAGCAGGAAAATGAAGAGCTCTCAGCCAAGGAGCAGGAGATGTGTGATGAGAGGGATGCTCCACATGCTGGTGAAGGCAGCCAGGTGTGGGAGAGCAGCATGGGTGCTGTAGGATGCCCCCTTGGTGCACGACCTCCTCTCCCTAAACACCTTCTCCTGGCCTGAGTAGAGGATTGGGGGATTTCTTGGTGTTTTTTGTCCCTGGTATGTAGGGCAGGATCCACCCCACAGCTTGTTATCAGCTGGAAGTGGGACATCTGGGATGGGGAAATTAATCCCAGCAGCAGGCTGCTGAGCCACACAGAGATCCACTCCTCTCCCTGGCAGCTGTGGTGGTCTCAGTTAGCACCACTGCTGCCTTCTGTCCCTGGCTATTGTCATTGCCTCTTTGCTGGAGGCTATCTCCACCACAGCCAGCAATGTGGGAGTGCTCCTCAGCCATTTCTGGGGGCAAATGCAGTGGATTTAGGTGAAGGTGCTGCAGGAGGTGTGACTGTGGACTTTGCATGGGATTGACTCATGAGATGTCACATCCCTGATGGCGAGCATGGTGGGGTCCTGATATCCACCAGGAGAGATGGCATCAAAGGTCAGGAGTGTGGGAGGAGCTGCTGGCTGGGGTCTGCAGTGGGTTGTTCTGGTAGGTTGTGCTGTGATGCTGTTAGAGGAATAGGTTCCAAGGAAAAAGGGAAGTGAAAGAACTGGGCAGGGAAGGGAGATGTGAAAGCAGGTCAAAGGCAGGGTCCATCAGGTGGTGGTGAGGCAGGGTTAGTGATCTCACTGCTGTTGGACTCTCTGCCTGCTCAGGACACCTCCTGGGGTGGCAGACACCCATGTATTGAGCTGCTCTGCTCCCACAGCTCAGCTTTTCCGTGAAGAAGCCCCTCTGGGGTCCCCATGAGCCTTCAGCTCAGCTTGCTCATCCATGTGGCACAGTGACAGCTGCCCCTCCCCAGCACTGTGTGACCCCAGCCCAGACAGGCAGTGGTGCAGTGAGGGAGAAATGCAAAACAGTGCCTGGTGTTAGGGGTCTGAGAGCCCAGCCCTTGGCTTTAGCTGGGCCCTTTCTTTTCTCAGGTGAAGTTCTGCTGGGATCACCCAGGGTGAGTGACTGAATCCTCCTGTTCCCAGAGCCTGCAGGTGAGCACAAACAAACCATCCCCAGAAAGCAGAACAAGCCCTCCCACCACCCAATCCTCCTCCCCAGGCCCACACTGGACAACGTAGGCTCCTGCAGCAAAGGAGGAGAGTAGAAATCCAGGCAGTGCAATTAGAATTATAGTAATTACTACCTTGTCTTTCTCTCTAAGGATCTTGTAGTGAGGCTCAGCAAGTACTGGATGGGCATGAACTCAGTAAAGCAAGAGGGGATGGGTGCCAGCTGCATCAGGGCACCTGGGGGCTTGCTCTCCCTGCCCTCGTTTTCTCCATGGCTTTAGAGGGAAGATTAAAAGAGAGCTGGCTTAGGAAGGATGGCCCTGAACCAGACTCCTCTGCACAGGGGTGAGGGTTAATCTGGGGGGGGAAACAGGCCAGGAACATCTTTGTGTTACCCACAGGTGCTCCTCTGGTCTCCAGTGAGGTGCTTGCTTGCACACACTTCTGGGGATAAATGCACTCCAAAGCATCAATTCCTGCACTTGCCCCTGTTCCTGCATGTGTCTGGAGGTGGGAGGCTGCTGCTGCCTGTGGATTTCCACGGGCACACAAATGGCAGTGTGTGGGCTGCCTCTCCACCAGCCAGCACACCACCAGCAGGGCTGGAGGAAAGGCTTGGAGAGCTCAGGTTGCTCCGTTTGTCAAGGACATTGAGAGGTGTCTGCATTTTGATGTCTAAGTACCATCAGGAGGAGAAATTACTTGCCACTAAAGGGCTCTTCAACGTCAGAGAAAGACAGAACAAGAGCCACTGGCTGAAGCCTGCCAAAGCTGGACTGAAAAGCAGCAAAAGGGCTGAGCAGAGGCAGCAAACTGGGATGGGGCAGGGGAGTTTTGTCCCTTGGTGAAGGGCAGTCTTGTCCCTCTGATAGAGATGCCTCAAGACAACAGGTTCTTTAATCAGGGATGCACTTTGAGGGGAAGCAGATGATATTTATCATGGTATTATAGCTCCTTGGATTTTCTTTTCCTTTCTCACTTCTTGAATGAGGCCTGCCTGGGAGACTGACTCAAGGTACAGAGTCTTGGAGCATCCATGGGATGGAGCACAAAGCTGCTGCCTGGTCCCTCACAACGTCCCTGATCACTTGCTGCTCTCTTCTCATTGACCCCAGGAGTGGGGCTGGTGGCCCTCACATGTGGGAGGTTTAGTGCAACCATGGGGTGCATCAGGGAGATGCAGTGCCAGGAGAGGCTGGGAGATCATAAAATCAGTCAGGGTTGGAAGGGACCACAAGGATCAGCCAGTTCCAACCCCCCTGCCATGGGCAGGGACACCTCACACCACGTCAGACTGCCCAGAGCCTCATCCAGCCTGGCCTTAAACACCTCCAGGGATGGAGCCTCAACCACCTCCCTGCACAACCCATTCCAGGCTCTCACCACTCTCATGGGCAACAACTTCTTCCTCATGTCCAGTCTGAATCTCCCCACTTCCAGCTTTGTTCCATTCCCCTCAGTCCTATCACTCCCTGATAGCCTAAAAAGTCCCTCCCCAGCTTTCTTGTAGCCCCCTTCAGATCCTGGAAGGCCACAAGGAGGTCACCTCAGAGCCTTCTCCTCTCCAGAGACTCCCAGGACATTGAGATCCCAGAGCTTCAAATCAAAACAGTGGGACTCCCACCAGTGGGAAAGCTAAAGCCCTGATAGAATTAAATCTGGCCAGGGACATTAAAGGTAACAGAGAAGGATTTTACATGTATGTCAGAGAGAAAAGGAAAATAAGAGAGAATGTGGGGTCCCTCCAGAGGGATACAGGTGACCTGGCAACTGAGGATACAGAAAAGGCTGAAGTACTGAAGGCCATTTTGCTTTAGGTCTTCATTGGCAACCACTTGAGCCACACCAGAGGGAAATATCTGACTGTTGAGAGTGAAGAACCACCCACAGCAGGAGCAGATCAGATTTGGGAACACCTGGAGAACATGAAGGTGCGCAGGCCCACAGAACCTGATGAGATACATCCACAGGTCCTGAAGGAACTGGAGGCTGAGGTTGCTAGGCCACTAGCCAGCATATTTGAGAAGTCCTGGCAGTCTGCTGAAGTGCCCACAGACTGGAAAAGGGGAAACATAACCCTCATTTTAAAAAGGGGAGCAGAGCAGTCAGTCTCATCTCTGTGCCAAGTAAGATCATGGAGCAGATCCTCCTGGTAACTGTGCTAAGGCACATGGAAAATAATGAGGTGAGAGGTAGCAGCAAGAGGTTGGAGTAGATGATCTCTGAGGTGCCTTCTGCAATGACTCTTAACCCTAAGGTCACCATGGGCCCTTGGGGAAGGCATCTGTGAGCTGCTTCCCTGGCACACAGCTGAGCCTGTGAACCCCCAGCACAGTGATGAGGGTTGTAGGCTCCTGTGAGGAGAGGACAGGTGTGCAGGAAGGTGTGGCTGAACAACATAACATTTGGGTGAGCAGGTAAAAGGTGTCAGCCAGAAACCAACGGGTAATTGTTGTGGCAGTATCAGGTGACCTGCTTTACTGCTCAGCTGAGAGGCAGTGGGGTGCTGACTGAAGCAGGGAAGTGGTCTGGAAAGGTAGTAAATGTAAATTCAAGGTAAATATAATAGTGTTATGGATTTATATTGATACAGAGAACAGTTATTGGTGGTGCATCTGCTGCAGCTGGAACAGCAGTGAGCCCTCCTTGGCAGGGAGGTTGGATTTGATGATCTCCAGAGGTCCCTTCCACCCCCTACCACTCTGTGATTCTGTGATGTGTGGAAAGCTTAAAAAACCTAATGGCCAACTGCCTCAGCTGTGCTGCTCTACTGCTTTATTTCTTCCTCCATCACAACTACTCCAGTGCCTGACCTTTCAGGGTGCTGTAGGCTGATCTGGTCCAGCAAAGCCCCCACCAAGTCACTCACTTCTTCCCCTCAGTAGGATGGGGGAGAGGTTGGAAGAGCAAAAGCTCTTAAGCAAACTCCTGGGTTGAGAGAAAGGACTAGAGCACAAGTCTTCTGGGGAGCAGCTGAGGGAACTGGGGTTGTTTAGTCTGGAGAAAATGGGGCTGAGAGGAGACCTCACTGCTCTCTACAACTCCCTGAAAGGAGGCTGGAGCCAGGTCAGGGTTGGTCTATTCTCCCAAGGCACAAGCAGCAGGACAAGAGGAAATGGCCTCAAATTGTACCAGGGGAGGTTTAGGTTGGACAATGAAGAAGAGTTTCTTCCCCCAGAAGGTTGTCAAGCCCTGGAACAGACTGCCCAGGGCAGTGATGTGAGTCACCATCCCTGGAGGGACTGAAAAGCTGTGTAGATGTGGCGTGGTTTAGTGGTGACCTGGCAGTGCTGGGTTAATGATTGGACTTGGTCTTTGAGGTATTTTCCAACTCAAACAAATCTACAATTCCATGAAAGTCTCCTCACCCCCTTCTAACAGAGGGACTGGAGAGCAGGAGAGGGCAGCAGTGTCCCCAGGGTGTTGGGCACACACCCTGTGAGGCTGGCCTGGCTGCCCAGCCCCCACACACCCCAGAGCAAGGGAGCAGGTGGAAATGACATAACTACAAAGTGCCCCAGGGGCAATGTGCTGCTGCCTCACCCAGCAGCCTTCCATCAGCTAACTGGTATCAGTCACAGCTCAGTGTTCCTGGCATTTCCGTGCTGCCCGGCGCTGAGGACTCCTGGTGCCCTTGCCCAGCTCAGCCCCTCCAGGTGAGATGATTGTGTCCAGCATGGGGAATCTGAGGCATGGTCAGGTGAGGCTGTGCTTCCTCCCTGTCACTGGGCACAGCTGCAGGACAACTCTTGGAAGGCTGAGGGAAGAACAGACTTATCACAGAGTCAGAGAATGCCAATTTGGAAGGGACCCCAAGGATCACCTGCTCCAACGTTTGTAGGTGATGATGTAGTTGAAATGAGCTGCCCCAGCACCCTGACAAGCTGAGTCTTCAAGGTGTCCAAGGTAGGGGACTCCAATCCTTCCCTTGGGAGATGATTCCAGTCTCTGACTGTTCTCGTGGGGAAACATTTTCTTCTGGAGTTCCCTGGGAATCTCCCCAGCAGTAACTTGTCCCCATCACCCCTTGGCTTCTCCTTGTGAAAGGGAGACTCCATCCTCCTGGTAGCCACCCTTTCTGTTCCAGTCCATGGTAATAAGGTCTCCCCTAAGCCTTCTCTTCTCCAGGCTAAACAAACCCAACTCTATCAGATAGTTGCCAGGCTTCTGAGCATCTCCTGGCCCTTCTCTGGACACCTTCCAGCCTGTCCACATCTTTTTTTGTCACAGCAGGGACCAAAACTGCAGGCAGTGCTCCGGGTGTGGGCTGACCAATGCTGAGTAGAGTGGGACAATGACTTCTTTATCTCTGCTGGTGATGACTTTGGTGATGCAGCCCAGCATCCAATGCCTAGGAGTTAATGATGAAGTTTTCTGCTTATATTGAGTGCTGGGTTCAATTCTGGGGGCCACAGTATAAGAAAGACATTGAGGTCCTGGAGCAAGAGGAAGGAGAGCAGACAGGACCCAGAGGAAGTGAGATTTCCCACCACCACCACAAACCCTTCCAACATTTTTTTTCTAAAGCAAAACAATAGTCCAAAATATTCAGAAAGTGAATCTTTTGCAGTTTATCAATACCTTTGTGGTTTTTTTTACCTGCTCTGAATTTCAGCCCTGGTGACTCCACACACAATTAGATGACAGGTGTGACTTGGGGCCACATGCAGATGAGGAGGGAGGCAGGAACACAAATATCTGTGTGACTCCAGAGAGTAAAACCTTCCTAAACCAAACACCACCAGGCCCTGTACAGGGAACAGCACATGCCCTGGCGCTGCAGGCATTGGTTATATTGAATCCAGTTACATCTTACAAACTGCTATGTGTGGTCTGGAGGATGAATTAATGCTGTGACTTTGCTGCTAGGGCCACAGAATCACAGAATATTGGGGGTTGGAAGAGGCCTCTAGAGATCACCTAGGTCTGGCCACACAGGAATGCATCCAGGTGAGCTTTGAAAGTCTCCAGAGAAGGAGGCTCCACAACCTCTCTGGGCAGCCTGCTCCAGGGCTCCAGCACCCTTACAGTAAAGTTTCTCCTCATGTTGAGGTGGAACCTCCTGAGTTCCATCTTGTACCTGTTGATCCTTGTCCTGTTACCACTGAAAAGAGCCTGGCACCTTCATCTTGACACCCACCCCTCAGACATAAACATTAATAAGATGACCTCTCAGCCTTCTTTTCAGAAGACTAAACAACCCTAGGATCTCTTAATCATTCTTCACAGGAGGGATGTCACTTGCTCAGGTCTCAGCACTCAGTGCCTATCTTGCAGTACTGTAGCTGTGCCACAGCCTGCACAGCCAGAGCCCGGGAGCCTTTGTTCAGCTCCTGGCACAGGAATCCTTTTTGTTCCCATTGTGACCTTGGGCGAGCAACTTGACTGTGCTTAGAATTAACTTTTCTGTAAACAAGGAGCATAAATCTCCTTGTGCCAGGAGAGCTGTGGCACAGCGTGACAGGCCTGGCAATGGGGGTTTTGTTCTCACCCCCAGGTCTCGGGTGTGTTGGTGCCCCTCAGGAGCGAGGGTGCTGCACCAGCCGTAGCGCATCCTCGACAGCCTGCAGAGCCCTGAGTCCTCAGCCACTTCCCATGGGGGAAGGGAACTCAGTAAATCTGCTCTAGCGCAGGGCGCTTTCAACTCCCCCTCAATTTGTTTGTTTTTGCTGGCAGAGCTAAACAGGGTCTGCAGAGACTGATGAAAGGCTGCAAGCTCGTCTTACAGGAAAAAAAAAAAAAAGAGAGAGAGACAGTGGAGAAAATCGGCGTGCACAGCCTGGCAAAACAAAAGCTAAGGGCAGCACAAGGAGAGCAGGGTGTGGATGCGTGTGGATGCAGCCCTGCCTACACCCCGCGGAGATGAGCTGCTGGCAGCCCTGGCACAGGAGCGCAGGAGTGCTCCTTGCCTGTGACTACTCTCAGGCAGGAAACAAGAGGGAGCTTTTAACCACCCGAGGAGAGAGCGAGCCTGCAAGGGCTTCTCAGCAGGAGCCCCGGGAGTACATAAACTCCTTTGGTGTTCTACGAGGGCTTTTCCGTCGTGACACCCAGCAGTGCAAGGGGTCCTGCAGCCTCACGTGCGGGGACTGGTGTCACTGCAGGTCTGCGGGATGGTGTCTGCCTGTCTGTCTGTCTGTCCGACGGGGTCCGGGCTGGGTGTGCTCTGCAGCTAGCAGTCCCTTTCACACTTCGTCCTGCAATGCCCTCAGCGTGTGTGCCAGCAGGCGGGAGGTGCCTTTCCCCAGCGCTGCCCTTGGTGTGGGTTTCACTGATGCTTTTTATTGCTACACAATGCTCGGTGGGCACACAGCAAGTGTGATGGAGGGAAGCCTGCTGCTCACCCCCCAGCTTCCCGGGGCACCCCAGCTGGGTCAGACACCTGCACCCTGCTGATACGTGGGGCACACGGGGATGTCATTTACCCCTAAGTCCCCGTCCCAGGCGACCATCAGGTCCCTCTTGCTGGACCTCTATTTACCTCTTGCTGGATGCTTAAAGCGATTTGGGTTATAAAAATAGGAGGGGGGAGAGGTGACAGCTGGGCTGGGAGAATTACAGGGAAGAGATCAGATTAGAGGGAGCAGGGAGAACCAAGAGGCAAGGTGGCCCCATGCTGGGGCAGCCAGCTCCTTCCCTCACAGCCTGGCCCCAGCAGCTGTACCACTTGTCTCATCGCTCAACGCCACAACTGTCTCTTTCCCTCATAAGCTGGCTCCATAAGCAGCTCCTTCCCTCACAGCCCGGCCCTACAACCGGCTCCTTGCCTCATATCCCGGCCCCACAAACTGCCGCTTCCCTCACAGTTCAGCCCCACAAGCGGCTCCTTGCCTCACAGCCTGGCCCCACCAGCTGCCGTGTCCCTCACAGCACTGCACAACCCGGTTGCCCCTCCTGCCCGTTCCCTCACGACCCACCCCAGCCCCACACCGCTCCGTCGATGCCCCAGGACCCGCCCCGGCCTCACGGCGCGGGCGGGGGCGGGGGCGGGGCGGGGCGGGGCGGAGCCGGCCGGGCCGGGGCAGGGACCGGCGCGGCGTGGAGCGGAGCGGAGCGAGGCGGCAGCAGCAGGTAGCGCTGCCGGCGGAGCGGGCCGGGCTGGGCCATGGGTAAGGTGCAGCTCTTCGAGATCCGCCTGGGCGAGAGCCGCGTCGTCTACAGCCCCGGAGAGCCGCTGGCCGGCACCGTCACCGTGCGCCTGTCGGGCTCGCTGCAGTACCGAGGTGAGCCCGCGGCCTGCCTGCCGTCCTTCCTCCGGGCTGGGGGGCTCCTTGGGCCGGGTTCCTGCCGTAGCGGTGCGGGGCGCAGGGGCGGTGCGGGTAGTCCGCGGGAGGGGACGCAAGCTGCCCTCGCCCGTGGTGCTGGAACTGGGGCTGGGGGCGCGGGGAGGAGCTGGGTGCCGTCGTCTCCCGGAGCCGGAGCTTCGCGGCTTGCGCCTCCTGCCATGAGGCGGCCCGCGGAGGGGAGCGGCGGGGCTGATAGGAGCAACCTGCTGAATTATTTCCTTCTATGATTCCTCTTACTTTGTTTTTTTCCTCCCATCTCATAAAAAGGCAAATGAATCAACACCCCCACCCCCTAAAAAAACCCAACCCAGTAGCGGCTCGTTTCACCGCAGCCTCCGAAGCTGGCGGGTGCCCAGGGTGGTGGCACCGGGAGGTGGCTGGAGGAGCCTGGTCCCGGCGTCCTGCCTTTCCCGGTGCCCTGCGACCTCTCTGGGCTGCCAGAGACTGCCAGCATTGCCGTGTGCACCGAGCCCTGGTGCTCCTGGGTCTGGCAGAGTGCCGAAATGGATATTTTTTGTTGCAGGGTGATGGGAGGAGGCCGGGAGGAGGTGGGCGATGCGATGTCCCGGCTGTCTGCAGCCGGAGAGCAGCCCACTCGTTTGCAACCAGCTTTTGGTAACATCTCAGATGAACTCGAACGTTTTGAGTTCTGGAAGTACCGGTCTGGGAGATGTCCAGGCTGAATGCCTGGTCCTGTGTGAGGGGGGAGAGAGTGCCCACCTGCATGGTGGGTAGGCAGGAGTGATCTCAGCAGCGTTGGTGGTGCTGGAGGTAGCTGGGGTGCATGGTTGGCTGTCACTCCAAGAGAGACCCAGGTCCTTCACTGGCTGGTTCAGTCTGTCAGGACAGAGGACTGGGATGGGCTGGGGTGAAGCAAGCTGCTGGGTTCAGATCTTCTAAACTGGAAACTTGCTCCTCTTCCTTAAAGAAGTTGTTCATGTTTACAAGTTAGTTTTGTGCTCAGTACCGTGGAACTGTGAACTGACTTGCTGTTTTCCCTTGGGTTATCTTGCTTTCTTCTTCCTTTAAAACAAACTATTAGGAGGAGGGGGAAATGACCAAAGAGTGGAAAATGCAGAATCTCTTGGAAAGAGATGTCAGCCTGGATGATGGTGTCTGTGCTTGCCTGTGCCTTGCTTTTGTGAGCACTGCTCCCAGTTGTCTGCAGTAGATTTTTTGGAAGCTTCCTGAGGAAAAACATATCTAGGACAAGTACAGGCTTGTAGCCTGTTTAACTCCTGTCAGAGCAAACCAGTTGCACATCCAGTGTCTATCGCTTCGGAGGGTACTCCCAGACACAATTCTTCCAGCAAAGACATTTTTAATGAATTGTGGCTGACTTCCATCCTTGCTCCGTCCCATTGACCCCAGTTCCCGAAGGTGCCTCTTGGGTGAGGCAAGAGTGTTTTTGGCCTTGGAGGGCTCAGCTGTGCTGGCCCCTTGCACTGTCAGCTGGGCACACTTACACCTTGCTGTTGCCCCTACAACTCCCATCTTGGAGGGGAACTGCCAGGTTCTCTTCTTTGCCTGATTTCATTTGCATCCCAGTGTGCTGCAGCTGGTTGTGGGGAAGGAAGAAGGTGTCTCTTTGTTCTAGAACATCTTTCTGCTTCCTTATTGCATTGACTGTGTGAGCCTTTGGGATCTGGCCTAAGTATTGGCAGAAGCATTGAGCCAAAATGTGAGGTGGGATGTGTGGCTGTTCCTTCTTCTGTGCACAGGTGACCTGAGTGGCTGTTTTGGGCTGAGGTCTCTGAACATTGGCTTCATCAGCTGGGGTGGAAGCTTTCGATAACTGGTGTCTGAGCCTGCCCAAAAAAGTCACAGTGGGATGTAATACCAACCTCTGCAGAGAACAGGGTGACTCTGCAATGTGTCTTCCTCATTGCTCTCTGGTTTGTGGTCTCTGCTGTTTAAACCCTCCACGCTGGGGCTGGGGTTCCCTTGGATGTGCACCCCCTCCTTCTTTCTGGCTGAAGGAGATGTTTCACCCTCAGAAGAGGAGGCTCATGTAGCTGCTGAAATTTCCTGGTGTGACAGTAGGCCACTGCAGTCTGGAAAGAGGTTATAAAGGGACTGGTCAGCCCTGCTGAGCTCCATGGGCTCAACAGCAGAGGCATGGGATGACCTCTGCCATGCTGTGGCTTTCTTCTGGGGTGTGGGGAGAAGAGGTGCTTGGCATCAGCTTGTTGTGTGTACACCTACAGCTCCTGTGACCAGCTGTGACTTTTCAGACTAGTAAACAGCTCCCAGTAGAAGACACATTGTAGGTCTGGCCCACAGCACCGAGGCTTCAACGCTTTCCATTTCCTGAGCCGGACTGGTGTGGTGGCTTCTCTGTGTTGTGGTTTTTGAGATCACAAATGCTAACAAGCCTGTAGACGACTGCTGCACAGGGTAACTCCTTTTGGGGCTCTTGAAAATTGCACCTTCTGCAAGGTGGACAATACAAGCTCATCCTGCCTTGCTAAACACACTAGAAATCTTGGGTCAGAGGAAAGCATAGCTGGAGACACACCTTTTTGGGTTCATAAATGCTCCCACCTACACCAGCTTCCGGGCCAGCCCTGCTGACTAGCAGCAAAGGCTGTTCAGTAGCCCAGCAGCTTCAGCTGACCCTGCAGCAGCGTCACAAATGACGCCTGGCCTTTGGTGACCCTTCTGAGGAGGCACCTTCTGTGCCAGGAGGAACGTCCTTCCCTGAAAACTTCTGAGCCTCGGGGGAGAGGCAGTAATGGGAGTGCAGGATTCTTGCTCATTGTGCCTGGCTTGCTGGGTAAATCATCAAACACGGGTGTACAAAGAATAATTAATCTGAACAGGAAGCTGGCGCTGGGACAGCTGGAGATGGAGTTAATTTGGGGGAGAGGAGGGAGGGGAGTAGGTTTGTTCTGAGCTGGACAAGCAGCCCTGGTTGCTGGCAGGAGTGTGCTGGAACAGAGGCTTTGCTGCTCGGGGATGCTGGAGCACTTTCCTCTCAGCTCTGCTTTCCAGGGTCTGTGCAGATGCTTTCAGTCCTGCTGCCTGCCATTCAGTGAGGTTTCTCACAGGGAGAAGTGTAATGGTAAAATAACAGCCCTCCCTCCCAGGTCACAGAGTAAAGAAACTGCAAGTGCTTTCCAGAGCAGATTTCATCACTTTGCTGTTCTCTGTTATTTAGCTGTCCAAGTTTATGCAGTGATGACTTGATTTTAAAATCACTCTCTTGAACTACAAAGCTCCAAACACAAGTACCTACATCTGTTCATGCTCTAGAAGTATCCAGGTATATAACTCCCATTTCTGCAGAGCGGAAGGCCTGTGAATCATCATTTCCTTCTCAAATCTTAAACATAGTAAATATTCTCACTTCTCATATGGAGAACTGAAAAAGCTGGTGATGAAGAACGAAGTGGAAAAGCAGGTCACTCAAATCCTGTGTCCAAATTAAGAGATGACTTCTGTTTCCCTTGGAAGGCTGGAGGAAGAAGTTTGGGTCTGGCTAACATTAAGGTGGTTCTGATGCTTCACAGACTCATAGAATGGTTTTGGCTGGATCATTCTACTTCCAACCCCCCTGCCATGAGCAGGGACATCTCCCACTAGCCCAGGTTGCCATCCTGCCATCCAAGGTGCCATCCAACCTGGCCTTGAATACCTTCAGGGAGAGGGCATCCACAAACCTCCCTGGACAACCTGTTTGAGTGTCTCACCACCCTTAAGTAGTAAAGGTTTGTATAACCTGTGTCCTTCTGGAGGGGAAGAGATAACACCAAAGGACTCTGATGGCCATCATCCTGCCTATCACTTGACTTCTGATCCAGAGGAAAACAATGTTCTGCGGAAGGGCTTTGGCTTGGGCTGCTTGGGAAGGTGATGGTGAAAGAATGGATTCAGTCTGTGGTTGGTAGTCTGAAGCTTGCTCTGTCCCGAGTCAGAGGTTGGTCTTCTGTAAAGATGGATTTGAAATATCTGTGCTTGGCCGCATAGGTCACCTCTGCACCCTCGGGACGGAGGGACCCTGAGCCTGCTCTCAGCTTCAGGGCACGGTGTGACAAGGGAGCTGGTGCAGTGCAGCAAGGGCTGGGTGTGTTTGGAAGGCAGGAGCAGATCTGAGGCTGTTGCTGTCCCTGCTGACACCGGCAGTACCGGGTGAGGTCCTGGAGCCGTCTGGCATCCGCTAGCAGCAGTGGGTGCCAGGCCGTGGCGAGGCTGGCACGGAGGCACAGGAATGCTCATCCCTCACTCTGGCAGCCTGGATGGCTCCTGCTGCAGGGGAAGTGGATTAACTTTCTGTTCTCATTGTCTGCAGTGAGACAGCAGGGAGCTGTGTGGCCAAGCCTGTCTGGGGCTGTGGAACAAAAGAGGGATTTTTTTTGTGTTTTGCTCTCCTGGCTGGCTTGTTGCTAGAGCTCCAACTCCTCTGGAGTCAATAACTAATCATGAGATTGTTGTGTGCCTCTCTCTGCTGCTCCCTCCGCCTGCACACCACTTGTGCTCCTCTGAAGAGCTCGGTTTGCTGCTTTCCTTGGCGAGCAGACGTGCTGCGGCCTCCCATCTCTTGTTTAACAAAATGGGAGAACAAGTGGAGCAGAGTTCTGTCTGTCTGATTTGCTTCCAAGTGTGACAAACGGGGTGTGAGTGCTTATTCCTTCCCTGGAGCAGCGCAGAGCTGGCAGAGATGTAGCTCATCTTTCAGGGCTGGAGTCAGGTAGGCGGCAGGGAGGCTCCTTGGCTGGGAGGAAGAAGCCTGTGGATTTCCATCCCTCTCCTCCCCATCCCTAGCTTGGCCCTGCAGGCAGGGTCGGATGAGGAGGAGCAGGCAGGGAGGGTCATAGAATCATAGAATTGTTAGGGTTGGAAGTGACCTCAAGGATCATCCAGTTCCAACACCCCTGCCATGGGCAGGGACACCTCACACTACAGCAGGTTGCTCACAGCCACATCCAGCCTGGCTGCAAAAACCTCCAGGGATGAGGCTTCCACCACCTCCCTGGGCAACCTGTGCCAGTGTCTCACCACCCTCATGGTGTAAAACTTCTTCCTAACATCTAATCTGAATCTACCCATTTCTAGTTTTGCTCCATTCCCCCTACTCCTATTGCTACCTGACATCCTAAAAAGTCCCTCCCCAGCTTTCTTGTACCCTCTTAAGGTACTGGATGGCCACAATAAGGTCTCCTCGGAGCCTTCTGTTCTCCAAACTGAACAACCCAAACTCTTTCAGTCTGTCCTCACAGGAGAGGAGCTCCAGCCTTCTGCTCATCCTCATGGTCCTTCTCTGGACACACTGCAGCACCTCCAGATCCTTCCTGTAACAGGGGCTCCAGAACTGGATGCATTACTCCAGGTGGGGTCTCACCAGAGTGGAGTAGAGGGTCTCAGCCCATCCCCCTCTGCCAAGGCATGTGTGGGTGCATGGTCTGGCCTGCTCTGCTCACAGTGTGTGGTGGAACACCTTCTGCTGAAAGTCATCCTTGGGGAGGAGGAAGAAGTCTGTCTGTAGAAGACACATAGCTGTCACTTGACTTGGAGTCTTGCTAGAGACTCTCACAGCCAAGAAGAGTAAGATGGACATGCAGACCATCTTCTGCTGTCTGGAGAAGGGGATGCTCAGGCTCTTCCAAGAGAAGAAGGACAAATGGGGGGGTTGGGTTGTACTGTGAGGCTGCTGCAGCCCTGGCCTGTGCAAAGGCATAGAGAAAGGTGCAAGGCTTTCCTCCTCCTGCTCTGGGCAGCTGCTGGGTTTTCCTTTGGTGCCTCTTTTCTTGAGGGCTGATTGCTGAGATACCCAATGTAAAGCCTTTTGGCTACTGTTGTGACCTGTGAAGTCTGGCAACAGGGACTGCTGTGGCAGTTAATTACCTCTTTGTGCTGCTCTTAAAATCTGTCACTCTTCAAATCTCTCGTGTGGAAGTGCAAACTGCTTAGAGAGGAGAAAATGAGCAAAGGACCAGACTGCTGCCAGTCAGCGGATTTTTGCCCTCTGCAGAGTTGTGCCTCTGTGTGCTCTGAACCCCTGGGTGGTGTCCAGGATCTGAAACAAGAGGTGAGATGGCTTCAGACTGCAGAGATGTGCAGGCTTCTGTCTCCTTGTGATGGCCTTTAAGCAGTAGCTCCCCATCCTCCAGCTCCCTCGAAGGCCAGTTACAACTAGCTGATGGGGTGGCAGTGATGAGCATGAGCTGGGTCTTTTGCTGGGAATAAACTTGTGGGTAGAGACCTTTCAGCAGACAGTGGGTAACTGGCTGGGTACTGCTTTGTCCAGCCTCAGGTGCTATGTTCAGTGGGGTGGTCAGTGCTGTGTGCTGGAATTGAATGGCTTGAGCAAACTCCCACATTTACATCCAGACCTTGAGGTGGCAGACATGGTATGGGGGTCTCCTGAGGGAAGGATGGACACTGTGCTTGATCCTCTTGGCTCCTCACTCCAAGGACATTGAGGTGTTGGAGTGTGTCCAGAGAAGGGCAACAAAGCTGGGGAAGGGTCTGGAGAACAGGGCTGGGGAGGAGCAGCTGAGGGAGCTGGGGGTGTTCAGCCTGGAGAAGAGGAGGCTGAGGGGAGACCTTCTGGCTCTCTACAGTTCCCTGAAAGGAGGTTGCAGCGAGGTGGGGGTTGGTCTCTTCTCCCTAGTCTCCGGTGATAGAACAAGAGGAAATGGCCTGGAATTGTGCCAGGGGAGGGTTAGGTTGAAAATTAAGAAAAATTTCTTTGCTGCA